>NW_015160315.1:171030-204626 GCF_001447785.1 Gekko japonicus
GGCCCGGCGGGCCCCGGCAGAGGTGGCGCGGGCGCTCCCGGTCCAGGTTGAGCTGGTGGAGGTCCCGCCGGCTGTTGCGGGGCTTGTGCAGCCACCAAGGCGGCCATCCGAACGTCCATCATTCCTGGTAGTGCCTCAAAGACATCATTCACGGTTCTCATCAGGTCCCGACAGAGGTGGCGCGGGCGCTCCCGGAGCAGGTTGAGCTGGTGGAGGTCCCGCCGGCTGTTGCGGGGCTTGTGCAGCCACCAAGGCGGCCATTCGAACGTCCATCATTCCTGGCAGTGCCTCAAAGACATCATTCACGGTTCTCATCAGGTCCCGCACCGATTGTTCCAGCTCGTCCAGCCGCACTCCGGTGTCTTCCTCCGGGATATGCTCCCGGGGTCGGTACCTGGGGGGGGCTCATACTCTTCCTCGCTTGGGGGCAATCTAGCTCCCGCTAGATCCCCGGCCCGGGCCCCTTCCCCCAGGGGTTCGTACATCCAGTCCTCGAGCTCCCGTCGGTAAGTCCCCGACGAGGACGTTCTCTCCGGTTCAGGATATAGTCCTTTATCAAACAGACTCTCACGGAGCCCGCTTCCTCTGCGAGAATAAATCTCTCTGGTGCCCTTCGTATTGTACATAGTCCAGTCATCCTGGGCCGATGTCCTCCGCTGGCCCCAGTTCGAAGGGGTTGGAGGTGGCCAGGTCAAATAAGAAGGTAGATGGGGAATCGTCCCCCACACAGCACCCGACGATGGCACCATGGTCATGCCGGTGGTGACCAACATCGTGGAGGTTGTTGGGACCGATCCCGTGTCCCCCTCCGTTGAAGGTGTTTTTCCCTCGGTCCGGCTCATGACTTCGTCAGACTCGGGGTGATAGGAAAATAATGGGATTCCTAACAATATGTTGGATCCCCAAGCATCGAGAATAAATCCATGTTTCAAAAAAGCAAAATTTATTTCAAAGCTTTGGAAAGATACTCAAACAAGGTCTTTGTTAGGAATGGTTACAAACAGCTCGGGTAAACGTAATAAAGGGATTCAAACCAGGTACAGAACCAATGGGTCACTTTCCCGCTGGCGGGTACAAGGAAACGATTGCGCGGGCAATCCCTGGGAACACTACCATCTTCAGACATAACAGTGATGCAGTTCCCAGGCTCAAAAAGCAACAAGCTAGCAATCAAGCTCACCTCCCACTTCACGTCCTCCAGCTGCTTGGTGTAAGCGTTACAGCAGAATAAAACACAGGCCAGGAACAGAGGGGGAGGGGAAGGGACTGCACATACAGGCAGGTAATACAGAACACAATGGCAGCTTGCTGACAGGCAGCCAGGGCCAGAAGGGTGAAGAGGGCCAGCAGGGCGAAGTTCAGGGGGTAGGAGAGGTCGGGCAAGGAGGCAGCCGGCTGGGAGGTCTCCAGGCCCCACCGGGACGTTGGCATCTGCGCTGAGGGGGCTCCACAAGGCAGCCTTGCCTAGGGCACAGAAACACCTCGAGCCAGCCCTGCCTGGGGCTGCATGCCAGCTGCATGCGAAGGAGTGGGAAATCAAACCCGATTCTCCCAGATTAGAGTCTGCACACTTAACCACGACACCAAATGGGTTATCTAATACATTATTTCTCCATCCTTCCTCCAGGGAGGTCAGGGAGAGGTACACGCCCTCTTCTTGTTTGTATCCTCACAACAGTTCTGCAAAGTAGGTTAGATGAAAGAAAGTGAGTGGACCAAAGTCCTCTCATCTGGAATACTCTGTGGAGTTCTGGTCACCACACCTTAAAAAGGATATGATAGCTTTGGGAAAAGTGCAGAAAAGGGCCACTCAAATGATAAAAGGGTTGGAACACTTTCCCTATGAGGAAAGGTTAAAGCGCTTAGGGCTCTTTAGCTTGGAGAAAAGACGACTGAGGGGTGACATGATCGAGGTTTATAAGATTATGCATGGGACAGAGCAGGTAGAGAAAGAGGTACTTTTCTCCCTTTCTCACAATACAAGAACTCGTGGGCACTCCACGAAACTGCTGAGCGGTCGGGTTAGAACGGATAAAAGGAAGTCCTTCTTCACCCAAAGAGTGATTAACACATGGAATTCACTGCCACAGGAGGTGGCGGCGGCTACAAGCATGGACGTCTTCAAAAGGGAATTAGATAAGCATATGGAGCAGAGGTCCATCAGTGGCTATTAGCCACAAGGTATAGATAGGGGCTCTGGGGCAAGTGATGCTCTGTCTTCTTGGTGCTGGGGGGGGGTCAACAGTGGGAGGGCTTCTAATGTCCTGGCCCCACTGGTGGACCTCCTGATGGCACCTGGTATTTCTGGCCACTGTGTGACACAGAATGTTGGAGTGGATGGGCCTTTGGCCTGATCCAACATTGGCATCTCTTAAGTTCTTATGTACCCAGTGAGCTTCCGACAGAAGGGAAGATTTGAACCCAGGCCTCTCCAGCCCTAATCCCGCCTTAACCCCTGCCGCCCTCTGCATCTCACCCAGCTCCAGCCAGCTTTTGACGTCCTTTCCCTCTATCTATGGGAGCCACTGCCCGTGGCTTGCTAGCGGTCAAGGACTTTGCACTCTGCTCCTGCGCAGAAGCTCTCTGGCCGTCACTTTTTTAGAGGCCTCCTGGCAGCAGGTGCTGGAGCTGAGCCCCGGGACAAGTCCAGATTCGCGGCAGACAGGCAGGCAGACTTCTGCTGCTGCGTCCGGGCGCAATTCCAGCGCTGCGGGAAGCGGCTTGGGACGCCCAGCCCGGACGCCCCGACCACGTGGTCACAGTGTCGCCCCTCCCCTCCCCTTCTGCCGGCAGGTGGGGTCTCGACTCTAAGGCCGGGAGGGGCGCCCTCTGGTGACCGCAGCTGGTACTGCAGGGAGCGGGACTGTCACTTTCGCTCTCGGTTCGGTTCCCGCGGAAGAAGAGGCGCCGCTCAGGGGGGCTTCGGAAAACACCCACCATGGACAGCGGCGGGAGGGCGCAGAAGATCAGCACTGGGGTGAGTGCCAGGCCGGGGGGGGAGAGACCGCCAGCTAGGGCTGCGAGAAGAAATCTTCAGGGACAGTTTTGAAGGGGGGGGGGGAAGAGAGCAGTGTTCCCTCTAAGCTGGGTTAGTGTGAGCCAGCTCGCAGGTTTTTAGCCTCCGGCATACACAGTCTTGTCTCAGCCCAGGAAGGGACGACTCCGGAGCAAACTGATTTATTGCAGCAGCCAAATCAGCTGCTCACAATTTTAATGCCCGCGGCCAGAGTTCCCTCTAAGCTGAGTTAGTGTGAGCTAGCTCACAGTTTTTTAGCCTCCGGCTCACACATTTTTGTCTCGGCTCAGAAAGGAGGGCCCCAAGAGCAAACTGATTTATGCAGTAGCCAAATCACTCGCTCACAATTTTAATGCCAGTAGCTCACAAAGTTGAATTTTTGCTCACAAAACCCCACAGCTTAGAGGGAACATTGCCCACGGCTCACAAAGTAGAATTTTTGCTCGCAGGACTCCACAGCTAAGAGGGAGCGTTGGAGTGCTGCTGCTCATGGGGTTGAGTGAGTGGAGGGGGCTTCCGAGCCCTTGACCCCTTCCCTCCCTTGATTTCCCCCGCCCAATGGAGTGGGAAAGATGTGTGGCTGAGCAAGCAAAGGATACACTTTCGTTTGTGTTTGACCCTGTTGGTGCAAATGGGACTGTGGAGGAGTGCAGCACAGTCTGGGTTTCCAAGGAGGGGGGTTGTGTAAAAGATCTTCTCCGGTGCCCCCACCCCCATGCACAAACTGATTGTGCAAAGGCCTTTCCTCCCCCCGGAGAAAGTCAAGCAGGGCCCTTTTCTTTGTTCTTAAGACTGGGCGCTGCCATCTAGGCAATCCAGCGGGCAGGAGAGACGCCCTCTGCTCCCTCCCAGCAGGAAGTGGGAGACCGTGTCTGAGGTCCCTGTCCTGTGGGGTCCCATCTCCCATTCCTGAATGGCCGTGCGCAGGGCCGGCTCACCCACTAGGCAAACTAGGCATTCGCTTAGAGTGCTGGGCCCTGGATGGGGCGCCGAGCTGTGCCTCCCGCCGCCGCCAAAAGCCCGCAAGCAGCTCTCCAAGTGTCAGCACTTTGCTAATTACGGAGAGGGATCCAGTGAGCATCCCCCGCCTGGAGACAGGATCCCCTCCACCTCCCTCCCAAAATGCCTTCGGAAGCGGAGCACGAGAGAAATCTCTCTTCCATCTTGGAGGGCGCTGCAGGAACATGTGGGGCATGCTTGCTGGGTCTGACAGCTGCAGGGGGGGAGGTGGTGGCGGCGGTAGCAAAAGGGTGGCTGGCTCCAGAGGTCTCCAGGCCCCACTGGGAGTTTGGCATCTGCACCACAAGGCAGTTTCGCCTAGGGCGCAGAAACACCTTGAGCCGGCCCTGGCCGCTCGTCTTTTGGCCAGGTGGGGCCCTGTGGAGGTGCCCCACCAGGCTGACCCCTGCCATTTCCCTTTGGTGTAGTGGCAAAGAGCGCAGACTCTAATCTGGAGAACCGGGTTTGAGTCTCCACTCCTCCACATGCAGCTGCTGGTGTGACCTTGGGTCAGCCACAAGTTCACTCAGAGCTGTTCTCTCAAGGGCAGTTCTCAAGAGCGCTCTCTCAGCCCCACCTACCTCATAGGCTGTGTTCCCTCTAAGCCGAGTCAGTGTGTAGTGGTTAAGTGCGCGGACTCTAATCTGGGAGAACCCGGTTTGATTCCCCCACTCCTCCACTTGCACCTGGCTGGATGACCTTGGGCAGGCCGTAGTTCTGATAAGAGCTGTTCTTGAAAAAGAGCAGTTTCTGTCAAGAGCTCTCTCAGCCCCACCTACCTCACAGGGTGTCTGTTGTGGGGAGGGGAAGGGAAAGGAGTTTGTAAGTTTGATTCCCCACTCCTCTACTCGCACCTGGCTGGATGACCTTGGGCAAGCCGTAGTTCTGATAAGAGCTGTCCTTGAAAAAGAGCAGTGTGTGTCAGAGCTCTCTCAGCCCTACCTACCTCATAGGGTGTCTGTTGTGGGGAGGCGAAGGGAAAGGAGTTTGTAAGATGCTCTGAGACTCCTTTGGGTAGTGAAGGGCGGGGTGTAAATTCAGTCTCCTCCTGCTCCTCCACACAGCTTTTTATCCTTTGGCTCACACATTTTTGTCTCCGCTCAGGAAGGATGGCTCCAGAGCAAACTAATTTATGCAGCAGCCAAATCGCTCACTCACAACTTTAATGCCAGGAGCTCACAAAGTAGAATTTTTGCCCACAAGACTCCACAGCTTGGAGGGAGCATTGCTCATAGGGTGTCTGTTGTGGGGAGGGGAAGGGAGAGGAGATTGTAAATCACTCTGGGACTCCTTCAGGTAGTGAAGGGCAGGGTATAAATCCAATCTCCTCCTCCTTCCTCCTGCATCAGTCTGATCTGCCCCTGAACACCTCATTCTACAAAGGGGCCACTGAGGCTGAGAGAGTGACTTGGCCCCCCGGACAAGTTGGCGACCCCACAGCAGAGGCCAAACTTCATTTGGCAGTTTCCCCCGCTCCAAGGTTCTACCTGCCAGGCCGCATTCCCCAAAGGAGCAAAATCCACAGGGCGGTGGCCAGGCCTATATGGGGACATGCTAAATTTTGCACCGTGAGCAACGGCATTCCACAACCTGCAAACATCATTTAAATCATTATTCACATCTCATTTGCAAATATTATTCTGACAAGGATGGGAACGGGCCCGGAAGGCTATGATCTAAGGAAGGACCTGTGGGTCAATGCAGCAAGACACGGGTGTTTATTAGTACATAGGCTGGTTTCCCTCCTTTGGAGAGGCAATTTGGCACTCTGTCATTAGCACATTTTCCCATTGGGGTGGGGTACACAGACCCCCCCATCCCCCTCTCAATCTCACAACAGCCCAGAGCAAAGTTTGAATCCAGTGGCACCTTTAAGACCAACAAAGTTTTATTCTGGGTAGAAGCTTTCGTGTCCTTGCACACTTCTTTACAGGCACCTGATTCTGTCTCACAACAGTAGGCTAGGCTGAGAGATTTGGGTTGTTTTTAATGTATTTAGAAAATGTGTCCGCTGCCTCTCCAGGGACTTGCTTTACTGCACCCAAGCCAGTCCAACTGACTTCTGCCTGGGGATCCAAACCTGAGTTTCCCTGGTAAAGGCCTGACTCTCAAACCACTGCACCAAAGGGCTGGTTTACACTTCATAAGAACATAAGGGAAGCCAATGTTGGATCAGGCCAATGTCCCATCCAGTCCAACACTCTGTGTCACTCAGTGGCCAAGTGATCTCCATTTTGCTGATCATTTCTTGGAAGGAAATTTAAATGTTTAAGGTGAAATCTGAAGGGAAATGATACTTATAGATGAATACTTAAGGTACTTTTCTCCATTAAAAATCCCTCTGTGTGGAAAGGGGTTTTTGGCCACTGCGTGTCACAGAGTGTTGGACTGGATGATCCATTGGCCAGATCCAACATGCCTTCTCATGTTCTTATATGGAGCTGAGATCCATGAGTCGATATTAGCCACAATCTCTGGATAGAACACTCTTTGGGGGGCAGTGATGCTCTGTATTCTTAGTGCTTGGGGGGCCATAGTTGGAAGTGTTCTGGAGTTCTGGCTCCACTGGTGAACCTCCTGAGGGTACCTGGGTTTTGGCCACTGTGTGATACAGAGTGTTGGAATGGATGAGCCATTGACCATATCCTACATGGCTTCTATTATGTTCTTATAGGGTGAAAATCCACTTTATCCCAAAATATTGGCAGGTTCTATGCCCCCCTCTCAATTTTAAGAATTCACATCCCCCACCCATAATTAATTGAAGATGGGCTACAGACAATGCTCCCTCTAAGCTGTGGAGTCTGGCGAGCAAAAATTCTACTCTGTGAGCCACTGGCATTAAAGTGGTGAGCGAGCGATTTGGCTGCTGCATCCAATTAGTTTGCTCTGGAGCCCTCCCTCCCTGAGCGGAGACAAAAATGTCTGAGCCGGAGGCTAAAAAAAACACGAGCTAGCTCACAGTAACTCAGCTTAGAGGGAACATTGGCTACAGATATGCCAAGTTTCAGCTGCCTACTTGGAAAGAGAGAAAGTAGACACTGAGAGCATCAGAAGGCCATGTTCGCACACGCATAAGACACCACCTGGGACGCTTGGCACTTGATCCCCCTGAACACCCAAGTGTTGGTAGCTGCATGTGTGGACTGACTCCACTAGGAAGCATTACAGGGGGAAAGGAAACTTCTGTCCGTGGTATTTAAAAGCTTGATTTGCCCATGCAAACCATTCCTTGATCTTGCAGCCTTCTTGGGACTACTAGGCCTGTGCGAACCCGTTTCAGGGGGTCTAAAGGGCTGTTTGATGAACCCACCAGCCGTGCCTAGGTCTCCCTCCGATGCTTCACTCCGGGGTTCAGAGACTGGGCTGCCAGCCACAAAAGGGCAAAGAGTTCTTCCTCAGTGGTCTCCCAGTTGCGGAATTCCCTTCCCAGGGAGGTCCCCCCCTTCGGTCACCCTCCAAGCGATGCTCTGTATTCTTAGTGCTTGGGGGGGGGGGCAACAGTGGGAGGGCTCCTGGTGTCCTGGCCCCACTGCTGGACATCCGTAAGGCACCTGGTGTTTTTGGCCACTGTGTGACAGAGTGTTGGATGGGATGGCACCTGATGTTTTTGGCCACTGTGTGACAGAGTGTTGAACTGGATGGGCCTTTGGCCTGATCCAACATGGCTTCTCTTATGTTCTGCATTGGTGCTTGGGGGCCAACAGTGGGAGGGCTCCTAGTGTCCTGCCCCCACTGGTGGACCTCCTGATGACACCTGGTGTTTTTGGCCACTGTGTGACAGAGTGTTGGACTGGATGGGCCTTTGGCCTGATCCAACATGGCTTCTCTTATGTTCTGCATTGGTGCTTGGGGGGCAACAGTGGGAAGGCTCCTAGTGTCCTGGCCCCACTGCTGGACCTCCGTATGGTACCTGGTATTTTTGGCCACTGTGTGACAGAGTGTTGGACTGGATGGGCCTTTGGCCTGACCCAACATTGGCTTCTCTTATGTTCTTATTGTTTAACTCTCAGTCTGGGGCAAGTGATGCTCTGTATTCCTGGTGCTTGGGGGGGGGGACAACAGTGGGAGGGCTCCTAGTGTCCTGGCCCCACTGCTGGACCTCCTGAGGGCACCTGGTGTTTTTGGCCACTGTGCGACAGAGTGTTGGACTGGATGGGCCACTGGCCTGATCCAACACTGGCTTCTCTTACGTTCTTATGTTCATCTTCCCCTTCGGGAAGCAATTTTAAGATTCTTAGGAATGGGTTTTTATTTGGGGGGAGGGGCGTCTTCCCTCAAGAGGATGTTTTGATGAGTTATTTTGGTGGCTGCTATGTTACCTTGCTTAATTCTGCTGCTCTGTTTCTGCGGGGTGTTTTATTTTCAAGCTCCTATATTAAATGTAAAGGAAAATGTATGGAGCTGTGGTGGCATTAGTGGTTAAAACGCTGAACTGCAGGCTGTGGAAGGTCGATAGTTCAGTAGTTCGAGACCCGAGTGCACCGCATGACGGAGTTAGCTCCCATCTCTAGTTCCAGCTCCTGCCAACCTAGCAGTTCGAAAGCAAGAAATTGCAAGTAGATAAATAGGTACCACTTCAGTGGAAAGGTAATAGCGTTCCATGCATCTTGGTGTTTAGTCATGCCAGCCACATGACCACGAAAATGTCTTCAGACAGCGCTGGCTCTTCGGCTTGGAAACGGAGATGAGCACCGCAACCCTAGAGTCGGATTCGACTGGCTTTCGAGCAAGGGAACCTTTACCTTTATATTAAATGCAACTGGCGCGGATGTTTCATGTTACTCATCACCCCCTGGATGCCTTGTGAAGGCAGAAAGAAGCAGCTGTTTAAATATGATCCTTGGACTTCCGGAAGAGGCCGACGCACCTCAACGCATCTGTCCCTGCACAGAGATGCAAATTTCAGCATGTGCGCACATCCCTGATCTTTGGCAGAAGGGGGCTCAGTGTTTTCCCCATTGCCAAATACTACAAAGGGTGCTGGGGGTCAAGGCTACCTAAACCCCACTGAACTCCATCCTGCAGACGCCATCCTGCAGTTCCAGTGGGCGGCGGGGGGGGGGGGGAGAATACCTGGATTTTCTCATGAGCATAAGAAAAAGTATTTTGACCACCTCTGTGTCAGCTAGCTGCCATTATGTCTGGTGTATCTGGTCTTACACCTGCACACCCCGCCCCCCCCCCCCCGTGTGCCTAATTGCTTCATTATATTAACTATGTAGCTTTGCGGAACTGGCCAAGGCCGACAGCTGGAGGTGGGAGTCGTGATATCGCTTCGCTTGTTATGGTTAGTTTGCCTGAGAACTGAACTTGTGTTATGCTGTAGAACCGTTGTGTTCCCAAGGATTTGGGCGCGCGTTCCCTGTTCTATTCCCGCCAGAGGGAAAGGGGCTCATTGGCCCTTACCCGGTTCAAGTTCCTTTATTATGTAGTACCGGTGTGCTTGCAGTTATTCCTAACAATGTCCTTGTTCCTGATTGAACCATCGCTTTGAAATAAATTTTGCTTTACTTTTAAACGTGGATTTATTTTTAATGCTTGGGGATCTAACACTCTGAAGCATCCCAAGGAGTCACGATTGGTATATATTTTATTTCTCCAGTCCGGGTGGAATTCGAGCACTGAAATAGTTTCTGGGGCTAAACTCTGCTGTGTCTTCACTGTTTCACCCTAATGTTTCTCCCCCCAATCCCCTACCTAATGGGTCACCACTCTGCAGTGTTCCCTCTAAGCTGAGTTAGTATGAGCTAGCTCACAGTTTTTTAGCCTCTGGCTCACACATGTTTGTCTTAGCTCAGGAAGGAGGGCTCCAGAGCAAACTAAATGATGCAGTAGCCCAATCACTCGCTCACGACTTTAATGCCAGGAGCTCACAAAGTAGAATTTTTGCTCACAAGACTCTGCAGCTTAGAGGGAGCATTAGTCACGACTCACAGTGTTCCCTCTAAGCTGAGTTAGTGTGAGCTAGCTCACAGTTTTTTAGCCTCTGGCTCACACGTTTTTGTCTTCGCTCAGTAAGGATGAGCTCCAGAGCAAACTAAATGATGCAGTAGCCAAATCGCTTGCTCACAACTTTAATAATAACAACAACAACAACAACAACAACAACAACAACAATAATAATAATAATAACAATCATCATCATCATCTTTCAATTTATTGATCGCTCAATCCTGCAGAGCTTGCTGGCTCTGAGCGATTTACAGTTACTCATTTTTACGAGGGACTAACAATGATTTGTGGGGTAGGGGAGGACAACATATATACATCTTAAATCACACACATTCGCAGTCGACGAGGGTTTTCGTTCAGTTGATCCGGTCAGCATTTTTTCCTCGGCCTGGTTTGATGGCGTCAGCTTTTTCTCCAGACTCCTTCGAGTTGTAGCGCCGCACTGCCACCGCCTGGCCGGAACAGCCCATTACAGGCTTTCTTCATGCTGAGGAGATCTCTCTAGGCTTTTCCAATCTTGCAAGCTGGACTTCCGTTTGTCGGCTAACACCGCTCCACCCCACCAGCAGCAGCTCGCAAAGTAGAATTTTTGCTCACAAGACTCCACAGCTTAGAGGGAACGACGAGACGACTGGTTTCCCATGGCCTACCTCTGTGTCATGACCCTGGACTTCCTTGATGGTCTCCCTTCCAAATACTGACCACGGCCAACCCTGCTTAGCTTTCAAAATTTGACGAGACCCAGCTAGCCTGGGCTAGCCAGGTGAAGGCTACCAGCATCCTGCTGTTCTGAATATCATTACCAAAAGCCGAACAAAGTTTGAGTCCAGTGGCCCCTTTAAGACCAACACCATTTAATTCTGGTTATAAGCTTTCATGTGTACACACAGGGCTCTTTTTGTAGAAAAAGCCCAGCAGGAACTCATTAGCATAATAGGCCACACCCAACACCAGAAACTCATTAGCATAATAGGCCACACCCAACACCAGAAACTCATTAGCATATTAGGCCACACCCCTGCCAGCACAGCTCATTAGCACATTAGGCCACACCCCCATGTTACCCCCATGTTACCAGAAGTGTGGTCATCCAGCCACACTCACCTTTCCCTTCTTATTCTGTTTACCTTGTTTGTTGTCAAAACCCAGGGCCTTGTTTTGTAGCAGGGACTCCTTTGCATGTTAGGCCACACACCCCTAATGTAGCCAATCTTCATGAGTTTCTGCTGTTGGGTGTGGCCTATTATGCTAATGAGTTCCTGCTGGGCGTGGCCAACTTGGGAGCCAGCCGGAACTCCGTTCCTGTGCGTTCCTGCCCAATTAACCTTTGTTGGTCTTCGAGGTCCAGTGGCCCCTTTAAGACCAACAACGTTTAATTCTGGTTATAAGCATTCACGCGTACACACACTTGAAGAAGTGGGCCTGCACATGGCAGCTCATACCCAGAATTAACCTTTGTTGGTCCTCGAGGTGCCTCTGGACTCAAACTTTGTTCGGCTGCTTCAGACCAGTGCGGCGACCCCGCCTGGATCTATGACCAAAAGCAGCTGACAATAAAACCAAAATTCAAAACAAATAAGCACACTAATGAAAGACAGATGTACGTTTCCACCAAAGCATCTGCTGTAAATCTGTGCCCTCACATGACAATGGAACATCACTGCTGGGGGCACTAAAAACCTCACTGGGGAGGGTGCTTGTAATGTATTCAAGAAGCTGCCATTGAATGCATTGTGTGTTGTGAAACATCTAATTGAAGCACAATGTTAAGCTTCGTCCTGGGCTAGGATCCAAATCCATCCAATCATGTTACTAGCCCAGGAAGCACCTAACCAATCACTTTCAAGCAAGCTCCCTGAGCGGGAACATCCGTGATTGATCCTT
Organism: Gekko japonicus; assembly: GCF_001447785.1. NCBI lineage: Eukaryota > Metazoa > Chordata > Lepidosauria > Squamata > Gekkonidae > Gekko > Gekko japonicus. Next base: position 182,885 of record NW_015160315.1, read on the forward strand.
ATGTGAACAACCTCATAGGTTGATATTTGTACAGTGGGTGTGGCTACATTAGCCAGGAATGTTTAAAAGCAGGACAGCTGCAATGTAAAGGCTGTTCTGGCTATCAGGTGTTGATCCGTGTTGGAGTTGTGTTCGAGTTGAAGAATAAAGTTGTGTTCTTGCTGAATCACTCTCCGACTGCTTTGTTAAGCAAGCGACTTAACAGTGCTCCAGCGATGTGGAGCCACAACGGAAAAGGCCCTGCAAGTCCTGGCCATCACCCACCTGATCTGAAAAGGGGAAGGGAGGTCGGAATAGGACATCCGAGGAAGGTCTCAGTAGACAAGCAGGTTCATCTGGGAGCACGCTGCCCTTCTGTTGCCTTAGGCCCAGAAACAAACAGGAAGCCAAAGTAGGTGTGTGGTCAGAGGGCTGGTTCACTATTAATAGTCTTGCTACAGTATTTTGGGCCAGCTGAAGTTTCTGAGAATGCAAACCGCCGAAACAATAGCGCCAAAACAAGTGCCCTTGAAGACTGCGCAGAAACTTCAAAGTCAACCCCAAATGAATGTACAGCGTATGCAAGTATGCAAACCACCCCCCCAAAAAAAATAACACTGGCCCCGGTCACACGGGAGGTTTTGGCCCGCAAGAGGGACGGATCGGGGCCCAGCAAACGGGTGCGATCACACCACAACATCTGGGAAGTGGTGCGCACCCGTCCCCGATCCGTCCCTTCAGGCCGAAAACGCACAGTAAAAAACCCCCGAGGAAATAGTAGGACCAACCTGAAACGCCGCAGCAAGCGCGGCCGTGGGATCACCGGCGTGCCCATCTTCAGGAGTATTTGAGGCTCCCGGCTGAACTGTGCATGGGCACACATGCGCAGCCGGCTGCCTCGCTCTCCCTTCCGTGGCTCCCCCCCGGCATCTGATCGTGCCGGGGAGCAACTGCGCGGCGGGTCAGGGGATCTGTCTGATCCTGCCGCCGCGTGTCTCATTTGGTGCGGCTCTAAAAAGCCGCACTTTGGCCGCATCCATTTCCCCCGTGTGACCGGGGCCACTGTACACCAATGCTCCCTCTAAGCTGTGGAGTCTTGAGAGCCAAAATTCTACTTTGTGAGCTCCTGGCATTAAAGTTGTGAGTGAGCAATTTGGCTACAGCATCAATTAGTTTGCTCTGGAGCCTCATCCTTCCTGAGCTGATACAAAAATGTGTGAGGCGGAAGGCTAAAAAACGGTGAGCTAGCTCACACTAACTCAGCTTAGGGGGAACTCTGCTGTACAGATAAAGTATTAGACAATAAATTGTTTCTTTGAAATGAATTAGTATTTTCTTTTACAGTCCTTTCCCACAGAAGTTATTGATCATTCCCTTTTTGTCTCTGAAGACAGTCACAAATGGGGCGGCAACAGATCGATTGGTTTACCGTCCGTTTCTTCTGACTTCTTCAGGCCGCTGTCTCAATGGTGCAGCCCCGAAAGCTCTAGAAGTTAACTCTGATGTTCCCGTCTATTTTGCTTCAATTCAGCTCTCCTGCTGGAGTGATCAATAACTCCTGTGAAAAAGGACTGTAAAAGAAAATACTAATTCATTTTAAGGACGCAGTTTGTTGTCTAATAAATAACACTGTGTACAGTGTTATTTTTTTTTGGTGGTTTGCATACTTGCATATGCTGTACATTCATTTGGGGTTGACTTCGAAGTTTCTGAGCAGTCTTCAAGGGCAGCCCCCTGTAAAGCAAACTGCAGTAGCCTAACCTTGTTGTGATCTGTGCGTGGCAAGATGATAAGTCTGAAGTTTTGCTTGATTCGCCAGACGTCAGTTGTGCAAAATGGCTATTCCGGAGCTCTCTGCCCTTCCCCCACAGATACCAAGAGGATGGAATCAGGGGTACAAAACTTGGGTAGCTCCGGTCAGTCCCAGGGTCCCATGAAGTACAAGTGATTAATTTAGGGCAAATATGGAGTTTGGGTTAGGAGGTAGCCCAGTGGGAATCTTTGCCACAGGGGGCTGTGACGGTTCTCAGCAGCCATATATCTCTCTCCCTCCTCCCTTCACTTGTTTATTTCTCCTACAGACGACAATCATGGCTGTGGAGTTTGACGGAGGGGTCGTAGTGGGGTCCGACTCCCGGGTCTCTGCAGGGTGAGCATCAAAGGCATCGATCAATATCAATCGATACTTATGTGTTACGGCAAATCAGTAACATAGTACGTAACTGATAGGGCTGCCAAATCCCCCCGGGGGGAGGATTTCCCCCCACTTTGGAGGCCCGATTTCCGCCGTGGCGGAATCGGGCCCCGGGGGGAACTCCGCTCCCTGAAGCTGCGTCACCAGAGGTGACGCAGAACGTACGGCACATTGGGGGCGTGGCCCAGATTGTCGGGGGAAATCATATGGTTCCCCCCCCCCGACGATCTGGGCCACGCCCCCAACGTGCCCTACGTCCTGCGTCACTTCTGGTGACGTTCTGGAGGCACGCACGCGCGTGCGCGGCCAGCTCCCGACCCGAGCGACCCCCCCCCCGCCGGTAAGTAAATAAGATTTGGCAACCCTAGTAACCAATATAAACCATTTGTTAAAACAGGAATGTAAAAACCGTGGCCTAAAAGGTTTAAGAGGTTAAGTCATCTTTTCTTTGCTGATACAGTAACAAGCTGCACAGAATTTAGTTACAAGTTTGGTAACGGCCTGATGATCATCTGATCATAAGGAACTGGCGTAGTCTGAGTCCAACAGGCCAGGCATTCCTTTTACCAAAGGTGTTGTGTCCTGACCGAGCCATGTGTTCAATCCAGTTTCGGCTGGTTCCGCATGCGGTCAGGCGAGGTACCTGACTTCGCTCGCGAACACAATAGACGTTCAGATCCTAGTTCCCAGCCAATCGGGAACCTAGGCTCCCCAGGAATAATCTGATCCGTGTAAATAGACCATTCACAGGTGTGGGGTGTGTGTGGGCAGGGCTATTTTTGGGCAGGAACGCACAGGAACGAAGTTCCGGCTGGCTCCCAAGTTGGCCACGCCCAGCAGGAACTCATTAACATAATAGGTCACACCCAACAGCAGAAACTCATTAGGACTGGCTACAATTAGGGGTGTGTGGCCTAACATGCAAAAAGCCCTGGGTTTTGACAACAAACAAGGTAAAGAGAATAAGAAGCAAAAGGTAGGTGTGGCTGGATGACCACACTTCTGGTAACATGGGGGTGTGTCCGAATATGCGAATGAGCTGTGCTGTCAGGGTGTGGCCTAATATGCTAATGAGTTCCTGCTGTTGGGTATGGCCTTTTGTGCTAATGAGTTCCTGCTGGGCTTTTTCTACAAAAAAAAGCGCCCTGTGTGTGGGTGTGTTTTCCTTGGGGCATATAAGCCGGCCTGTGAGCCGGCGGCTTTGTCTTGTTCTTCCCCGAATAAAGTACGAGAGCTGAATTCACTAAGGAAGTCTCAGTACTTTTCAAAAGGCAAAGCATTAAACCAGTGCCCACATGCGTGGGACATTCCGGACGTCCTTTACAGCATCGACGTCTGGGGTCGAACATGGAGACAAGGCTGGTTCCGGGTTTTGGGGGGCCCTGGTAGACATTGTCCCCCCTCTGCCAAGCCCCGGGCCCCTCCTCACGCCCTCCAATTCACCCCCACACCTGCAGTCTCTCCACCTGCCCCATGCATCCTTCTCCCATTTGCAAGCCCTCTCCCCGTCCGTGCTCAGTTGCCTGCACACTTTCCCCTGCCAGCACTGGCCGTGTGCCACCTGGAGGTGCCACCCCGGCACACCACACCCACTTGCCCTTCCTCAGTGGCTATGGGCAGCTGGCAGGGGAGGTGTGTGTGTGTGTGGGGGGTCACTGGCAGGGGAGGCCCACAGATGTCCTGGCCCCTGACAGCTGCCCTCCTCAGGGTCTGCAGACACCAGCCGGTGCTTGCGTGAGCAGGCAATCCTGAGGTCTGGTTTCTTCTGGTGGGAAATGGTCAGGATTCCCTTTTCTGGAGCCAGTTTGGTGTAGTGGTTAGGAGTGTGGACTCCAATCTGGGATAACCGGGTTTGAGTCCCCACTCCTCCGCATGCAGCTGCTGGCGTCACCTTGGGTCAGTCACAAGTTCCTTTGGAGCTGTTCTCTCAAGGGCAGTTCTCAAGAGAGCTCTCTCAGCCCCACCTACCTCAGGGTGTCTGTTGTGGGGAGGGGAAGGGAAAGGAGATTGTGAGCCACTCTGAGACTCCTTTGGGTAGTGAAGGGCGGGGTATAAATCCAATCTCCTCCTCCTCCTCCTCCTCCTTTCTTCTTCTTCTTCTTCTTCTTCTTCTTCGTGTGTCAGTCTCGACTCTCCTCTACTGTTCTCCCTCTCCCTCTTCCTGTCTCTCTCCCTCTCCCTCCCTCCCTCTGACACACACCCACCCCTTTCTAAGTCTCCATCTCCTCTCCAGGGAGTCCGTGGTGAATCGCTTCTTCAACAAGCTGGAGCGCCTCCATGACCAGATCTACTGCGCGCTCTCCGGATCGGCAGCCGATGCCCAGGCCATCGCCGACACGGTGCATTACCAGCTGGAACTCCACAGGTAAGGAGCAGCTCAGGGGATTGTGGCCATATATCCCCAGTAGTGGCCCGGTCATCCCGGATGAAAGCCATATTCCAGAGGGGAGGTCACACTCCCCCTCTTGCAGCAAATACTGTGGTGACACCTTAAAGCAGAACGGGTTGCTGATGGGTGCAGGATGGGTGCAGTGGCTATGAGCCACAAGGTATAGATGGGGGCTCTGGGGCAAGTGATGCTCTGTCTTCTTGGTGCTTGGGGGGGGGAAACAATGGGAGGGCTTCTAATGTCCTGGCCCCGCTGCTGGACCTCCTGTGTTGGACTGGATGGGCCTTTGGCCTGATCCAACATTGGCATCTCTTATGTTCTTATGATGCTGGACAGATGTTTGTGTCTGATCGCGTGCCCCTTGTTTACACTTTACACCATTTTCAGGCTATGTACAAGACACCCTAGGTTCCTATGGAAAACATGGATTGCCTTTGGCAGGAGTTTGGAATGGACACCTTTTGATTGGTCTCATAAGCAGGCCCGTAGCTACGGTGTGGCTTTTTGGGGCTTTCTTAAAGGCATAACCCCACAAGAATTTCTCCTGCAAATGCTTTTTTCAATCATTTTAAAACATTTTTTTTAAAGGTGTGCGCTCCTTTAAGCAGAGTGGGGTGCTGTAGTTGACCAATTCCCACGCCGAGCCAAGGGGGTTGGAGTAGATGACCTCTAGGATACCTTCTAACTTTGTGTCAAGACACTGGTCTCCTTGAAGAGAGTTTTTTTCCTGCCTAAGTGTTAGTTTGCTTGACTATAGAAGTCATCACCCCCCACCTGCCAGTCTGTTCTCAGAATCCTTGCTTACTCTGGCAGAAGTGATTAACTTGCAGCAGCTGAGAACTGTCATCTCAGGTGGTTCACAGCTTGCAGTTTAGAGATCTCTCCTGGTCACAGATTTCTATTGGCTAAATGGCTTTTCTTTCTGCACTAACTTCAGCCCCACCAGGAAAAAAAAATTGCCCACAAACCACAGAATCCTGGCTACCGGCCTGCTCATAAGATATCGCCTTGAACGAACACAATCCTTTGCCTTATAGCTTGCTGCTCTGAGTTCACACGATCGCAGAAGACCTGGGAAAGGAGGGTGGGATCCTGACCTTCTTACACTTATATGCAGACCTACGTTCAAGAGGTCGCTTGCCTGGAGCAGTCTATCTGATAAATCAAGGTCTCCAGGTGGTGACAGAGAAAGCGCCGAAGATGTGTCTCTGGGGTTCAAGGGGATTGGGTCATGCACAAAGGACACCGCTGGATTTAGGGACCCATAACATGACAAAGGGCACCGCTGGATTCAGGAATCTGTGACTTGACCCACTCCTAACGATAACATGGCGTGCTGAGATTAAAGGCATTCATAGGCATGGAGAGAGGAACAATTATCTTTCCAGCCTAAAGGTGGACTATAAATGAAAACCAATAAATATAAAATAACCTATTGAGTCAGAGTTCTGCATCTGTATCTGGAGTCTTGTGGCAACCTTTGCAGTCTTTGGCCTTGGGAGACAGATATGGTCCCATAAAATCAGAGATGCTTTATCCAAAGTTCAGAATAAACTGCTCCATGGGGCTCAGTTTAACTAGCCAGTCTGGTGTAGTGGTTAAGTGCGCGGACTCTAATCTGGGAGAGCGGAGTTTGATTCCCCCACTCTTCAACTTGCACCTGGCTGGATGACCTTGGGCAAGCTGTAGTTCTGATAAGAGCTGTCCTTGAATAAGAGCAGTTTCTGTCAAGAGCTCTCTCAGCCTCACCTACCTCACAGGGTGTCTGTTGTGGGGAGGGGAAGGGAAGGGAGTTTGTCAGCCGCTCTGAGACACCTTTGGGTAGTGAAGGGCAGGGTATGAATCCAATCTCCTCTTCTTCTTCTTCTTCTACCTCACAGGGTGTCTGTTGTGGGGAAGGGAACGGAAAGGAGTTTGTCAGCCGCTCTGAGACACCTTTGGGTAGTGAAGGGCGGGGTATAAATCCAATCTCCTCCTCCTCCTCCTCCTCCTCCTCCTCCTCCTCCTCCTCCTTCTTCTACCTCACAGGGTGTCTGTCGTGGGGAGGGGGAGGAAAAGGAGTTTGTAGGCCGCTCTGAGACTCCCTTGGGTAGTGAAGGGCGGGGTATAAATCCAATCTCTTCTTCTAGCCGGCACTTAGTGTCTAGAATAGGCATCACAAAGTTCTCTCCTTTTTAATCCGAGGGACTGGTATTCATTTTAAAAGCATTCAGCCAGTTCCCCACCCAACATTGTCCATGAAAAGAAATAAACCGGGGGACCTCATCAAAACCGTATAAAGCAATAAGCCCTTGGTCCAGGAAGATAACCAACTCCTTTGCTCCTGTGCCTTTAACAACCGGGTGTCCTGCAGACATCAGAAGGCTGCCGATACTTCAGACTGCAACATTTTTTTAAAAAAGTCTCCTGGATTCTGCAGATTGTGCAGCTGCTAAAGGTATAACAACATCTCAGTTATGGTCTGTCAGCAACCCATGTCTTGCTACTTTTACGTGGGCAGGCAGCCATGTCGGTTTGCAGTTTTTGAGTCCAGTTATACATTAGATGGGAGGGTATAGCAGCAGGGTATAGCCTGCTCCCCTCAGATCTCGGAAGCTAAGCAGGGTTTAGCTTTTACTTTTAAGGGAGACCACCAAAGAAGACTCTGCAGAGGAAAGCAAAGGCCAACCACCTCTGCTTCTCCCTTGCCTCGAAAGCCCCTTGCTGGGGCCAACCATAAGCCGGCTGCGACTTGTACAGACTGGCAAAATTCCCCAGGGTATAAAGTTTCCAGAGTCAAAACTGTGTATCTGACAGAGGGCATTTTGACGCTCCAAAAGCTTATACTTAGGGAAATGTTGATGGTCTGTAAGAGGATACTGGACTCACTCCAGTCTTGCTCATAAATTAGGGTTGCTAGGTCTGGGTTGGCAAATACCTGGAGACTTTGGGGCGGATCCAGGAGAGGGTGGGGTTTGGGAGGGGGAGGGGCCTCAGACAGTTCCAATGAAGAAGAAGAGACTGGATTTATACCCCGACCTTCACTCAGAGTCTCAGAGCGGCTGACAAACTCCTTTCCTTTCCCCTCCCCACAACGTGCACCCTGCGAGGTAGGCGGGGCTGAGAGAGCTCTGACAGAAACTGCTCTTTCAAGGACAGCTCTTGCCGGAGCTACGGCTTGCCCAAGGTCATCCAGCAGGTGCAAGGGGAGGAGTGGGGAATCAAACCCGGTTCTCCCAGATTAGAGTCCGCGTGCTTAGCCGCTACACCAAACTGGCTCGCCAGTGCCACAGAGCCCACCCTTCAAGGCAGCCCTTTACTCCAGGGGAGCTGATCTCTGTCAGCTGGAGATCAGTTGTAAAAGTGGGAGATCCCCAGGCCCTACCTGGAGGCTGGCAACGCTATCATAAATCGGTGCCACTGTGAAGAACTCGCATGACTAAGCTCTTTAAACGTGCTTTCACTTCTGAAGGCAAACATGTTTTGGAATTATTATTTTTTTAAAGTTTCGCATACCTAAAAGATAAAGCGCAGGCACAATAACAATAAAACGAGATCAAAATAGGCTGTGGGGAAACCCCAAGTATGACTTCATTTAGGAGTGGGCAGCAGTTTATCCTCGGTGCCAGTGGAAAGTCCCATCAAGATGCAGCCAACTTTAGGAGGAGGAGGAGGAGATTGGATTTATACCCCGCCCTTCACTACCCAAAGGAGTCTCAGAGTGGCTTACAAACTCCTTTCCCTTCCCCTCCCCACAACAGACACGCGGTGAGGCAGGCGGGGGCGAGAGAGCTCTGACAGAAACTGTTCTTTTTCAAGAACAGCTGTGCCAGAACTATGGCTTGCCCAAGGTCATCCAGCAGGTGTGAGTGGAGGAGTGGGGAATCAAACCCGGTTCTCCCAGATTAGAGTCCGCGCACTTAACCACTACACCAAACTGGCACCTCATGGGGTTTCCAAGGCAAGAGATGTTCAGAGGCGATTTTGCCTGTTGCCTGCCCTCTGTGTACCGACCCTGGACTTCTTTGGTGGTCTCCCATCCAAATACTAACCGGGGCTGACCCTGCTTCGCTCTTGAGACCAGGTCAGGGTGTGAAACCTTTAAAAAAGAATCTAGACGGGTAGCCCTGTCATGTATGTAGTCATGTATGGCTGTGAGAGTTGGACTATAAGGAAGGCCGAGCGTTGAAGAATAGATTCTTTTGAAGTAGGGTGCTGGAGAAGACTCTTGAGAGTCCCTTGGACTGCAAGGAGATCAAATCAGCCAATCCTCAAAGAAATCAACCCTGACTGTTCCCTGGAAGGCCAGATAATGAAACTGAAGCTCAAATACTTTGACCACCAAATGAGAAGGGAGCACTCACTGGAGAAGACCCTGATGCTGGGAAAGATTGAAGGTCAAAGAAGACGGGGACGGCAAAGGATGAGATGGTTAGACAGTGTCATCGATGCAACGAACATGAAGTTGAGCCAACTAGAGGACGGTGGAAGACAGGAAGGCCTGGCGGGAGCTGGTCCATGGGGTCGCAAAGAGTCGGACTCGACTGTGCGACTGAACAACCACAACAAAGCCCTGTCAGTCTGTCTGTAGCCGTCAAAAAGAGTCCAGCAGCGCCTTCGAAACTAACCACATTTGTGGCACGGTCTGAGTGTTTTGTGAGCCACTGCTGACGTCTTCAACTACAGCGAGAATGGGAGTCCATCTGTCATATCTTGGAGAGTGGGGTGATTTCAGAGGCTACGTAATGTCATTTGGCCTCTGAAATCACTCCACTCTCCAAGATATAAGAGGCTACGTAATGTCATTTGGCCTCTGAAATCACTCCACTCTCCAAGGTATAAGGACAGATGGACTCTCATTCTCGCGGTATCTGAAGAAGCGGGGCAGTGACTCAGGAAACCTCATCCTCCGCCACAAATTTTGTTAGTCTTTAAGGTGCGACTGGGCTTTTGCTGTTAAAAAAAAAATCTTTTAAAAAAAAATCTGTTTAGAAGCCCAAGTGGGCTGTAGAGGCCACATGAAAAGGAACCAAAGAGAAATGTAAACCTTCCATCAGCTGAGTGGGATGGGAATTGGCTGGCTCAGTACCAGAGAGCAGGAACAATAAGCACTTTGTCCAGAGGGGAAAAAATGTCTGGCAAAGAATCCCATTTATGTGCGTTTAGAGGAGGAAAGTTGAGCTGAGGCAGGAGCGCCCCCTGGTGCCCGCAGTGGCCAAAGCCGTTTCTCCTCTCTGGGCTGATTTCCCCGAAAAGGCGGGTCAGCCGCCGGCCGAGTTGTTTTCCGAACGGCAAGCAGAGGCGGGCCGGGGCGTGTCGGGGCCGCTGGAAACCCCCGGAGGCTGCAGGCGGGAAGGTCCCGCTCTCGTCATTCAGCTGCTGGATTGCAATGCGTTTTGAAACAGCCCGGTAGGAAGCCCGGGGCGCTCTCCTCCTTGAGAAAGTTCCGCTTGCTGTCAGAAGGGGAGGCTGCGAACTAAAGCATATTCAATTTTTGCTTCCCAGTGTGGTAAAAGCGACTAAGTGACAAAAACGAAAAATTTGAATGGCTAGAGTGTTGGAACGGGAGAGCTGGGTTCGAATCCTGATTGGGTCACCCCGGCTGCTTATTTTGAAATTAAATCAACAATTGTTATTGAACGTGTTCGCCCTTGACTTTGAAAGAATTAGTCTTGCAAGAAAATGTTCTCCCTTTCGGGAAACTGAGGAATGATAACAATGAATTAATCATGGCATGAAATTTGAAATTGGGAGATACAACTGAATTTAATGTTTGGAGAAAGTTCTCACTGAGGTTCTATGAAGAATCTCGTCAACATCTGGAATTAAACATCTAGGACTGAAATATTACAGATATTGTATGTTGTTGTATTTTGTATCGCTGTAAGAATATAAGTACACTTTGGTTAGAATATAAGCGCATTTGCACGATTGCAGCTTTCTTGTCTATTTGTTGGTGCTTATTTTGAAGGGCATTTATTTGCTTTGAAACTTCAGCTTTGGGGTCGATTTATCAACCAGGAGAGGAGAGAGGAAACCGAATCCTTGAATTCCATGCTGTTTTACACACACACACACCGCATAACCAGTAATCTCTTTCTTGATAAGGCAATGCTAAAAGCTGTATTTGCCAAAAAAAAAAAATAGAGATCCCTGAACTCACTGGGCCAGTCTCTCAGCCTCATGAGGTGGTTTTGATAATAAATAATAAATTAATAATAAAATGGAGAGGGAGCGGATCAAGTTTGGAAAGGTGGGATAAAAACCCAGATGGAGTCTCAGGTCCCACTGGTTACAGTGTGCCCTCCACCTCCTTAATTGAGGGATTACTGGAGAGTCAGTGTGCTGTAGACAGAATCCTGGACTTGCACCAGGGAGGCCTGGATTCAAGGTTCCAGTGGGACATTCCCATTATTTCTCAACACTTTGCCAGGTGCCAGAGCCCCACCTCCAGGCCTTTCTTTTGCCATCCCCACATGGTAGCTGGAGATCTCCTGGGATTACAACTGATATCCAAGCAACAGAGATCAATTAAGAATGTAAGAACCTCAGAAGAGCCCTGCTGGATCAGATCAGTAGTCCCTCTAGTTCCACATCCTGTCTTACACAGTGGCCAGCCAGTTCCTCTGGAGGGCCAACAGCAGGGCACAGAGGCTGAGGCCTTCATGAGAACACCGGAAGAGCCCTGCTGGATCAGACCAGTGAGGGTCCCTCTAGTCCAGCCTCCTCTAGGGAGGCAGGGAAACCCCCCCTCGAAAGGCCCATTTCCCACTTTCCTGAATTGGGCCTGCTGGGGGGGGAACCCCGCCCCCAAAGTGCCAGACATGACTGGCACGACGACGCCACCCAGAGGTGACACCATCGCGTCAGGCACGTTGCAGGGGGACACTCTATCGTTCGAGGGAAAACTCTATGGTTTTCCCTCGAATGATCGTGGCCCTGCCCCCAACGTGTCCAACGTGATGACATCACTTCCACATGCAGGAAGACTTCTGACAAGGTCCTGGACTCCCCCCGCTAAAGCCAATGTAAGACTTGGCAACCCTATTGGAAAGAATGACTTCCTTCCCACTCCAGCCTGCTAGCTGACACAGTTACCAGAGCTGGGAGGTGCCTTAAAAAGTCACAATGTTTATTCTCTCAGCAGCTTTCAACATAAAAACTGTAACTAGCAGGGGTCATTTCCTAGAAAAAGAGGTGCAGGAGCACCTTTGCATAACTCATTTGCATATGCCACACCCCCTGACAAAGGGCAGGCATGTTTAAAGTGAGTTAGCAAATGAGTTTAAATCCCCCCCCCCCCAGTCTCTCCACAAAAGCGGGCTGGCTGGAGATGAGAAGGGCAGGGAGGCAGTCATGCCTGGGTTCCCTGCCCGATCTTCTCCACGGGGCACTTGAAGAAGATCGGGCAGGGAACTCAGGCATTTAAATCCCCCCCCTGAGTCTCTCTGTGGGCAGGGGGGCGGGGCCTGAGCTCCTTACTGCTGGAGCGCCACTCCGGGGCGCTCCAGCAGGAAACGACCCCTGGTAATAACTAGACTGTTTAAAAAATGTCAGTATATTTTTATCTGGAAACAGCACCCAAACACTGCCTGCTGAATTACATCAGTCCCTACTGAACGCCCTGCCTGGTCCAGGATGCTTCCTTGCCGTTCTCCCTTCAAAACCCAACTGCCATTTTTGTCCGTTGACAGTTAAACTGCCTCAGATTCCCCCCCCCCCGACTTCCATTTTCCTTTCGAATATGATTGGACGATTCTGAACAGGGAGAACAGAGGGCGGAAGCGTCTCCTGTCCATCACACAAGGGGTTGCCAACAGGCCTGGAGAGGCTTTCCACAATGTCATTTACCTTCAAAAAATTCAACTGTCCCTTTTCACACTTTAAGCCCCTGTTAGAGGGACAGGGTATTTCCCTCCCGGCCTGTTGGCAACTGTACTCTTTACAAAGTGTTTGTAATGTTCAAGAGGGATAGTTGCATTTTGAATAGCCTTGAAGGCCGGGCTGGAGACAAATCTGAGGTGCAAATAGGTGGTCATCAAGTATCTGGTTAAATGGGTGATATCCTGCACCTCAAAGTTTTAATTATGAAGGCACCTTTTGGGGCCCTGTCTCAATAAATACAGTCTGGAGGAACCTAGACGTTTTCCCAGAAGTGTTTGCCAAGTGTTCAAGAGCACATGGCCTGGCTGTTGCGGATGCGATTGGCACATTAAACATCAGTCTCTGCTACGGTTGCCAGCTCTGAGTTAGGATATTCCTGGAGATTTGGGGAGGGTGGGCTTTGGGGAAGGGAGAGACCTCTGCAGGGTATAGAGTCCACCCTCCAAAGCAGCCATTTTTCTGCAGGGGAATTGATCTCTGTCATCTGGAGATCAGTTGTAATTTGGTGGAGATATCCGGGACCCACCAGGAAGCTGGCAACTCTAGTCTGTGCCGGTCTCCTTTTCTGTTTGCAGAAGAGAAAATGGAAGGGAAGAGTCTTTTGCCTGAGGGACGGCAGGGACCTGCCTGGTAGAAGTCTAGACGGGCCAACAATGACCAGAAGGTTGTGGCTGTTCGGTTGCACAGTTGAGTCCAACTCTCCACGACCCCATGGACCACATCACGCTAGGCCCTCCTGTCTTCTGTCGTGCTGCAGAATTTGCTTAATTTCACGTTCGTTGCATCGATAACACTGTCTAACCATCTCATCCTTGTCCGCCCCCTTCTTCTTTGACCTTCAGTCTTTCCCAGCATCAGGGTCTTGTCCAGTGAGGGCTCCCTTCTCATTTGGTGGCCAAAGTATTTGAGCTTCAGCTTCAGTCTCTGGCCTTCCAGGGAACACTCAGGATTGATTTCTTTTAGGGTTGACTGATGTGATCTTCTTGCAGTCCAAGGGACTCTCAAGAGTCTTCTCCAGCACCATAGTTCGAAAGCATCTATTCTTCGGCGCTCAGCCTTCCTTATAGTCCAACTCTCGCAGCCATACATGACCAGAAGGACATGAGCCCAAATCTCAGGAGAACGACCCCGGTGGCTATTTTAGACTCATCACACACAAACAGGAGAAATGCTGGCATTCCAGAGAAACATTATTTAACCGAGTGACAAAAATGCCCAAATTGTGCCCTGTATGTGTCTCTCACATGTTTTACAGTAGAGTGTAGGGTTTGTTTGTTTTCTAAAGACTGATTCCTGTCACTTGGGAGTAGAATTTCTGAACGCCTAATTTCGATCTTTGTCTCCCCGGCAGCCTGAACATGGACGAGAAGCCGCTGGTCTTGGCCGCGGCCACCCTGGTGAGGAACATCAGCTACAAATACAAGGAGGAGCTCTCCGCCCACCTGATGGTGGCAGGCTGGGACCCCAAGCGAGGAGGGCAGGTGAATCCGGCGGTGGGAGGGGGTGTCAGGTTTCCTCGGCATCAATGTCAGCACAGTCTCATAAAAAGAAAGTTGCTTTATTTGAAGCTAAAGGTACATGTACAGAATCACTGTTAGGTATGAGAGTGGACTGCAAAGCATGGCATGATATAGTACATTCAAACAAGTGCGACCCAATTGCTGGGTTTCCCGCTCGCGCCTTCAGGCTTGTCTTTCGCGCCTTCAGGCCTGGGAATCTTAACGCTTCTAGTCATCATAACCTCTTGCGTTCCCACGGGATCGTCTAGGCGACTATCTCTGCAACCACCTGTGGCCTTGGGAGATACAAGTTTCTCTACTGAAGCAATGCAATTCAGTGAGTCAATACCTCCACAAAGGAAAACGAAAGCGAACATACGCATACAGATAAATACAGACGAATAATTGGCAGCTAGTTGACAGGGGTGTGATGCCAGGTGTGGAGAGGCTCTGCGAGGGCCCCTCCCACCATCTCCTACCCGTGGCTTGTTTCCACGCAATCCTCTCTGCCTCTTCTTGTTGTTCAGTCACACAGTCGAGTCTGACTCTTCGCAACCCCGTGGACCATATCACACCACCCCCTTACATAAACGGATTCTTCGCTGGCACATCCCGGGCCCTTTTTATCCTAGCAGGTCTTTGCTGAGACCGGATGCTCATCAGATTAGGTCGCCCCCCCCCATATTATTTATTTATTCAGTTTTATTTATTTAAATTGTATTTATACCCCGCCCTCCCCACATTTATATCTTGCCTTCCTCCCCAGTGGGGACTCGTGGTGTCTTACGTCATCTCCATTTTATCCTCACAATAACCCTCTGAGGCAGGTTAGGCTGTGAGAGTCTGACTGGCCCAAGGTCACCCAGCGAGCTTCCATGGCACAAGTGTGGGATTTGAACCTGAGTCTCTGAGACCCTAGTCTGACGTTCTAAGCACTACCCCGCACTGGCTCTCTTGGCTGAGACCAGAAGTTTATCCATTGAGATCACCCCAAAAGATGCAGGGAGTGGACAAGGGCTAAGGCAGGCCTTGAGTTTTTCCCTTCATCGGTGGGCTTCATTGGTGTAGTGGTGAAGTGCGCGGACTCTAATCTGGGAGAACCGGGTTTGATCCCCCACTCCTCCACTTGCACCTGGCTGGATGACCTTGGGCAAGCCCTAGTTCTGATAAGAGCTGTTCTTGAAATAGAGCAGTTTCTGTCAAGAGCTCTCTCAGCCCCACCTACCTCACAGGGGGCGTCTGTTGTGGGGAGGGGAAGGGAAAGGAGTTTGTAAGCCGCTCTGAGACATCTTTGGGTAGTGAAGGGCGGGGTATAAATCCAATCTCCTCTTCTTCTACCTCACAGATTGTCTGTTGTGGGGAGGGGAAGGGAAAGGAGTTTGTGAGCCGCTCTGAGACTCCTTTGGGTAGTGAAGGGCGGGGTATACATCCAATCTCCTCTTCTTTTACCTCACAGGGTGTCTGCTGAGGGGAGGGGAAGGGAGAGGAGTTTGTGAGCCGCTCTGAGACTCCTTTGGGTAGTGAAGGGCGGGGTATACATCCAATCTCCTCTTCTTCTTTTACCTCACAGGGTGTCTGTTGTGGGGAGGGGAAGGGGAATGAGTTTGTGAGCCGCTCTGAGACTCCTTTGGGTAGTGAAGGGCGGGGGATAAATCCAATCTCCTCTTCTTCTTTTACCTCACAGGGTGTCTGCTGTGGGGAGGGGAAGGGAAAGGAGTTTGTGAGCCGCTCTGAGACTCCTTTGGGGAGTGAAGGGCGGGGGATAGATCCAATCTCCTCCTCCTCCTCCTCCTTCATAACCATACTCCATCATCATCTTCCCCATGGGGAGTATGCATGGTGGATAGAGCTCATCCATTGCCATATGCAGCCCTGCTCTTCCGGTTAGTTTTCCATTCTTTCCCAGTCTAAACAATCTCCCCCCTCCCTTTCTCTACAACCTTCCATCCCAACAGGTTTACGGGACAATGGGAGGGATGCTGACCCGCCAGCCCTTTGCCATCGGGGGATCAGGCAGCACCTACATTTATGGCTACGTTGACTCTGCCTACAAACCTGGAATGGCCCGGGAGGAATGTCGCCAGTTCACCAGAAATGGTAAATGTCTAGTCACATGCAGGGAGGGGGGGGGGAGGCTTTGGGAGATAGAATCATAGAGTTGGAAGGGACCTCCAGGGTCATCTAGTCCAACCCCCTGCACAATGCAGGGAATTCACAAATACCTCCCCCCACAACACCCCCAGTGATTTTGCTCCATGCCCAGAAGATGGCAAAAAAATAAAAAAAACCCCAAAAAACCCACTTCCAGGATCCCTGGGCCAAAGTGGCCCAGAGAAAACTGCTTGTTGATCTCAAAGTGGCAATCAGCCAGGATTTCCCTGACTCATTGCTTGTTGGGGTGGGGGTGAGATTCCATGCTGGGAAGCTGGATCCTTCCTTTTAGGCCTGGAGACGGGAGATGTTAGTCTTTGGACATCAGATCTGCATGTCCCTGTTTTGAACCCCACCCCCAATCTAAGATGGAGAATCCAGCCACCAGTTGCGAGGCCTGTGGTCTCTCATTGTTTGAGGTGGGATTTCTAACTCAGCTAGGGTTGCCAGCTCCAGGATGGATAATTCCTGGAGATTTAGGGGTGGAGCCTGGGAGGGCAGGGTTTGGAGGAGGGGAGGGACCTCAGCGGGGCATAATGCCATAGAGTCCACCCTCTGAAGCTGCCCTTTTCTCCAAGGATACTGATTAGGGATGGGCACGAACCGAACCATGAAGAGGAATTCGTCACAAATTTTGCCCTGTTCGTGGTTCGCGAACTGAAGTTTGTGACAGGTCTACCACCATGATCTCCCACAGACTTTTAAAGCGGTTCACGGTGGTTCGTAGACAGAGCAGAAGGCAGGGGTTTAAAGGGACTCAGAGTCCCTTTCTTTCAGCTCCACACTGCTCAGATGTTTTTGCGGCTTTCTGCAAACCCCGTTTAACGATAGCATTTGCTTGTGGGCACAAACCATGAACCATTTCAGTTTGCCATGAACCTCCCCGTTCAGTTTGTGGTTTGGCTATGAACCACGGACCAAGTCCGAACCGCATTTTGTGGTTCATGCCCATCCCTAATACGGATCCCTGTAGGCTGGAGACCAGTAGTAATTTCAGGAGATCTCCACCCCCCTCTGGATGCTGGCAATGCTTGACTAAGCAGAAAGTATTTAAGAGCTGCAATGTGGAAATGCTATACATTCATTGTATTCCCTTGAAATGTGTGTATGATGTGTTTAATTTCAGAATCCTCTCTCCCATCCAAACACCACTGCTGGTCCTAGGCAGATTTTAACCCCTTTTTCCTCACCCTTCCAGCTATCGCCCTGGCCATGTCCCGGGATGGATCCAGCGGGGGCGTCATTTACCTCGCCACCATCACGGAAGCCGGTGTCAAGGAAGAAGTCGTCCTGGGAGATGAGCTCCCCCAGTTCTATGACAAATGAATTGGGTCCCCTTCCCCTCTTTTAAAGACAATAAACATTACAAATGGAATATCTGTGTGTGCTCCCTGGTGTGGAATCTTTGCAGGCCTCCAGAGCCATATTCACCCTTCGGAGTGGCAAAATGGCTTTCTTCAGGCCTTCAGATCAGAAATCGTCTCATTCCTGAGTGTTCATCAACAAGCCACATCATGCATCAGGAAAAAGAGAGAATTGTGTTTTTGTCTTAGAGACCTTGCTGAGATGCCAGTGGGAAGAGGAGGAAGGGGCCTCTCTGGTCTCCTCTCCTCTTCTTGGCCTCCCCCAATTTTTATTGAAGAATCCAAAGGACTCTTAAGAGGGACAGTATGGTGGACTGGTGAGAGTGTCAGGTGACCTTGGTGACTTCAGACCCTCTCATGGTTGGTGTGGAGAGGAGAGACCCATGTATGCTTCCTTCAGCTCCTTGCAGGAAGGGTGAAATTAAAAACACTCTAAATTAAAATTTGCAAGCCCTGATACAAAGGGGAGGGAATTTTCCAGAGCAGTACGCCTCCCTCCCCTCTCCAACATAAAGCCCCCTCCTTCCAGAAATTCTCCTTTTAAATCTTTGTGATATTGGATCACTGGAGCCCCTCAGTTTAGAGTTGCCAACTGAAGAAGAAGAGGAGAGATTGGATTTATACCCTGCCCTTCACTACCCAAAGGGAGTCTCAGAGCAGCTTACAAACTCCTTTCCTTTCCCTTCCCCTCCCCACAACAGACACCCTGTGAGGTAGGTGGGGCTGAGAGAGCTCTTGACAGAAACTGCTCTTTTTCAAGAAGAAGAGAAGAAGAGATTGGATTTATACCCTGCCCTTCACTACCCAAAAGGTGTCTCAGAGCATCTTACAAACTCCTTTCCCTTCCCCTCCCCACAACAGAGACCCTGTGAGGTAGGTGGGGCTGAGAGAGCTCTTGACAGAAAGTGCTCATTTCAAGAACAGCTCTGACAGAACTATGGCTTGCCCAAGGTCATCCAGCCAGGTGCAAGTGGAGGAGTGGGGAATCAAACCCGGTTCTCCCAGATTAGAGTCCGCGCACTTAACCACTACACCAAATACTTGGTAACCTCTAAGCATAGAGCGCCTCCTAGTTCTGGTAACTTGTATCATCTCTTGCACTAGAATGGGAAGCCATGAAGAGTCACACTTACAAACTAAATAAAGTCTGAGTCCAGTCACACGACCAACAGAAGTTTTATTCACTTTATAATCCCTTGTGTGCCTGTGCACTTTTTTCAGATACCTCGAATAAAACTTCGTTGGTCTTAAAAGTGCCACTGGACTCAAACTTTGCTCTGAGGTTTGATTAGGTGTGCACGTTCTTCGAAACGTTGCTTTGGCAGCCGCTGCCACCACGGCACAAGGATCTTCAGTGTGTGATGGAAGGCAAGCCATGGCAGCCATTTTGTTGCTAGCTCCGCCTCCTGCAGCAGCCATTTTGTGGCTGCGCCCACCACACTATGTCAGAATTTCAGAGGTGCCCACAGGCTTAAAAGGGTTGGGGACGCCTGCCTTAACCCAGGGGAAGACTCTATAAGGAGCTGGGGGGGAAAGGATCCTGCTCGGTATCCGCTCTGTTCTCTCTCTCAATGATTACGTGATCCTAGGAAAAGGGAAATAAAAGGGGGACATTCACTTCACCTCACACTCCTGAAGCCAAAGGGGGAACGTTTTAGGAGATAAAGGAGGGTGTTTGTGGGTGTTGTGGTTCACATCGCAACCCTCCAGCCCGAGGGACTTGTTTTAAGCTGATTTCCTATAAAGGCCTGGATGAGGGGGTCGGGACAAGACATGCTCCCTCTAAGCTGTGGAGTCTTGTGAGCAAAAAAATCTACTTTGTGAGCTCCTGGCATTAAAGTGGTGAGCGAGCTATTTGGCCGTGGCATAAACTAGTTTCCTCCTTCCTGAGCTAAGACAGAAATGTGTGAGCTGGAGGCTTAAAAAACCTGTGAGCTAGCTCACACTAACTCGGCTTAGAGGGGACACTGGACAAGAACAAAGAGGCCTAACCCTTGACTGCATTCCAACGGAGACCAGCAGCTAAACCCAGCAGCAACATCTCCAGCCTGACTCTGGAGCGAAGGGGATCTCATCTGGAGGGGATCATTTATCCAGGAAGACACGGAGTTGTTTTGCCTTCACTCAGTTTTACCCACACAGGGCAGGGTAGAGACTGAGTGATCACCGGCCCCCTCACACTTCCCTAGAGATGTCCCCCCCCCCCCGCTAGCAGATGGATGACTCCCTTCTTTAGAGACCACGGAAAGGGGCCCTGAGCAATGTTCCCTCTAAGCTGTGGAGTCTTATGAGCAAAAACTCTACTTTGGGAGCTACTGGCATGAAAGTTGTGAGCGAGCCATTTGGCTACTGCATAAGTTAGTTTGCTCTGGAGCCCTCCTTCCTGAGCTGAGACAAAAATGTGTGAGCTGGAGGCTAAAAAACCGTGAGCTAGCTCACACTAACTCAGCTTAGAGGGAACATTGATGTCAGTGATGGATATATAATGGGACACCAGAGGCCCATGAAGCAGTTCCTTGCAGGATTTTAGTAGCCTGAATGAGAGAGATTCAAGAGAGCAAATAGGCACCCTCACAGGTCTTCAACAAGGTGACTGGGTCCATACGCCAGAGGGAGGGCCCCCGCTTTGACACGTGACCTCCAGCTGACAGAGTTCAGCTCCCCTGGAGAAAATGACTGCTTGGAAGGGTGGACTCTATGGCATCGGACCCTGCCGAGGCCCCTCCCCTCCCCAAACCCCGCCCTCTCCTGGCTCCACCCCCCCAAAGTCTCCAGGTATTTCCCAACCCAGACCTGGCAACCGATGCGTCCTCTAAGCTGTGGTCGGGACAAGACATGCTCCCTCTAAGCTGTGGAGTCTTGTGAGCAAAAAAAATCTACTTTGTGAGCTCCTGGCATTCAAGTGGTGAGCGAGCGATTTGGCTGCTGCATCAATTAGTTTGATCTGGAGCCCTCCTGCCTGGGCTGAGACAAGAATGTGTGAGCCAGTTTGTGAATAAACTTTTTGAAACAGCAGAAAATGATAAACTGGCTTTAGAGATGAGATTAAGCAAAGAGTGGACATTTCAAAAAACATGGAAAAAGTTTTATGATTGGTATAATGCAAATGTAGTAGAAGATTAGGCAATGATAGCACAATGGATTTAAGAACATAGAAGACAGAAGAATGGAAAGTTGATATACCGTTTTTATTAATTAAGTAATTGCATATAAGCATATAATGTAACTGTACTCTTGGTATATACATTATGTGTAGTAGAGTGTCTGTTTGTAGTGTGTAGATTTGTTTGTTGTAGATTATGAAAAATTAATAAAAGTGTACCTATGGGTACTTATAAAAAAAATTTGTTAGCCACAGGCTAAAAAACTGTGAGCTGGCTCACGCTGACTCAGCTTAGAGGGAACACTGCTGGCGACCCTACAGAGATGTCATATGAGAATGTGTATAAAGAACTGAACAACTGGAAACTGTTCTGGAGCGCCTTTAACGCATCCCACTGTTGTTGTTGTTTTGCGGTGCTGTTGTGTGTTCCCTAGGAGCTTTGGTGGCTCAAGTGGTTAAGACACTGAACTGCAGGATGTGGAAGGTCAGTAGTTCAGCAGTTTGAGACCCGGGTGCCGCATGATGGAGTGAGCTCCCATCTCTAGTTCCAGCTCCTGCCAACCTAGCAGATCGAAAGCAAGAAATTGCAAGTAGATAAATAGGGACCACTTCGGTGGGAAGGTAACAGCATTCCGTGCGCCTTGGTGTTTAGTCATGCCGGCCACATGACCACAGAAATGTCTTCAGACAGCGCTGGCTCTTCGACTTGGAAAGTGAGATGAGCACCGCAACCCTAGAGTCAGATTCGACTGGCTTTTGAGCAAGGGAACCTTTATCTTTACCTGTGTGTTCCCTGCCCATTCTGGCTTTGACCCTGTCCCCAAAATGATTAATTGTCTTGAAGGGTTAAAGGGAGGGAGGGAGGGAGCTGCAGCCCTAGAGAGGCACGTGGAAGGGGGTTTGCAAGGGGGTAGCCTTTTCCTCCTCCGCCCCCTTGCAAGATAGCCGCCTTTGAAACTGGCGGGCTTCTGCTTCAGCCGCTCGGAGGGACTCTGGTGAGCTTCAAGGGGAAAAAATGGGGTTGGGGGGCTGCAATGCAAGCGAGAAAGGGGGAGGGATATAGCAGCAGAGGGTGAAAGAGAGCCCCCGGCCTCCCTTTGGTCCCCCCCCCGCCCCCGTGCCCCACGGAGCGCTGCTTGTCCCCTTTTTGCGGAGCCACGAGGTTCCTGCGGCGGACTTGAGCGCAGGATCTGAATCCGG
>NW_015160316.1:0-1928 GCF_001447785.1 Gekko japonicus
TATTTTTTTTGCACACCCCTAGTCTCTGGGCTCAGTAACCTCTCCCTGTGGTCATGCCGAAACAAAACTGCATTACTTCTTCAAAACAAAAAATTGTTTATTTCTTGTGTGTGTCTGAATTGACAAAGTCCTAGGAGACGGCCTTTGCATTTGCAGGGAGCACCTTTGGGAAGCTGCTGTTTCCATCAAAGGAGGACATTTCACTTAGACCCTCATAATAGTTTATGATTAGTCCTACCCTCTTGACAGACATTTGTAATTGGATTTGCCTCTTACCTTAGCCAATTTGTGGTAGTACCCACTGCCTTTTTTTCAAACTTCTGAAATACCTGCAGGCTTAACAAGAATGGGGATCTCCATTCAGTATTCATTTTGAACAACAAATTTATGTCCTGCATTAAAGAATATACTTTGTTTTTTGCTGAGATTTATGTTGTCTATTTTATTTTTGAAAAATATTAGCTGCCTTTCTCCCTTTCATAACTCAAGGGTAGCTTACAATAAGAGCATATTAAACCAATATAAATAAAACAACAGTTATTAAAACACATAAAAGGTCTCAACTTAGATTTAAAAACTCCAATTAGGAGTTATCTGAGGTCAAAATCACTGTCATGTTTTGTTGCTTTTTAAATAAACCATGAAATCTTAATTTGATTTTTATGTATTCTTACCTTTCATTTCACATAGGAGTGGTGTCTATCATCTTGTCCACTTTCAGGAGTGCTATCCTTAATTTTTGTCCTTTTTAAAAAAAAAGGATGGCACTATTTGCCTGTCCATTATGGTGTTCTTTATGAGTTGATCCTGTCAGTCTGCAAGCCTTACGAAAGCAACTGTAAATCTTCTTTTGTGTGATCTATGTGGAACTGGACAGCTAAAAGGCATATCCTAGGGTAAGAGGCTGTTCAGTAATGTCAGATGAATCCCTAGAGTCCTGCATTCTGTCATATTATTTTTGCAATGTTGACACAAATGAAGTGAAGCATTCATTTATATTCATATGCACATGATTATGATAATGAAACCGTTGATGGTAATATCAGTATGGTAAATTCAATATAAATAAAATATAATTTTAAAACTGAATATTACTTTGAATTGTGGCTCCCAAAATTGTTATTGTAAATTATTTTTGAGATAAAATATAACTTTAAGAGTTATACATTGTGTGTAACTATTACATTGTATGTAACTATGCAAATGAAATGTGTACATAATACCATACTGAGAGAACATAGCAAAGAGTGGTAACCAGTCTTCCCCCCTCCAACTCTTTCTCATTACCCTTTATAGAACTGCACTCAAAAGACAAGCAGGATTACTTTACAGAGAACCGTCAGCCAATCATGGTAAAATAAGGTCATAGCAGCAATTATAATGTAGCCTGTGCTGTTTAGTGGCTGAATAATATCTGTTGTTATGGACACTTATTTCAGGTGTAGAAAAATATTTTCCTACTAAGGAATGGTTTTTGCCATTCTTAAGCACATCCAGACTATACTGTGTGGCTGTACCAATGACTGTGTCTAGTAAAAATGAAGATGGGAAGCTACTTAATGTGTTCAGAAATATCAACATGAAGTGTACATATACATTTTGTTTTATAGGGTTGTAAGACATTTGTAAGAAAGGAAAAAAATCCCTGTTACTTTGCATGACCTGCACCAGACATAGTTCTGCTTGGTAATTTTTTTTCACTAGCTATTCAGTTTGAAGCATTTGACTCCAATTGATTTTATTTTTGGAGACCCACATGTCCATAAGAAAGGAAAAAAATCCCTGTTACTTTGCATGACCTGCACCAGACATAGTTCTGCTTGGTAATTTTTTTTCACTAGCTATTCAGTTTGAAGCATTTGACTCCAATTGATTTTATTTTTGGAGACCCACATGTCCATGGAGGAAAGTAAATGTCTATCAAAGGA
>NW_015160316.1:4246-16458 GCF_001447785.1 Gekko japonicus
AAGTTGTTTTCATTAAATCAGATAAAGGATGATTGTTAAACTTGCAGTGCCTGACTCAGGTTATTAAAACTGTCTCCCCACCCCACCCCCAACCACCCACCATATACATTATTCATACATTTTGCAATATCCAGGTATCTCAAATCATTGTTATTAAAACACATATTTTATCATTAAGCACAATAAGTTTAATTACTGCAATTTATTTTAAAAGAAAACATTGAAGGGTTTTAGTACCACTTATAGAAATAACAGATCAGCATTTATAAGAATAATTTTTCACCTGTTTTGAAATATACAACATATACCAATTTGTTTTTGTTATTGTAGTTACGTGCCAGCATCTGTGCTGAATTCTGTATCCTGAAAAAGAAAGAAAGAAAAGAAGCAGGGAGAGTAGGTTTTAACCTAGATTAATATAAAACACAGCCATTAGTATACTATATTTATTCAATATCTTAGAAGTAATGGCTTCCAATCCAAATCAATAAGAATGTGCTCTTATGGAAATGAGGAAAAAATGTGCAAAGGAGTGTTAAAAAGCTATTTATTGCATTACTTCGGTATATTTAATATGCAACTAAAATCACCTTCCCTTTAAAAAAGTAGCAAATGTAGCACTTTTTAAGGAGTCCAGAGGAGCTCCAGAATATTGTAGGCTAGTAAGCCTAATAACTATTCCAGCAGAAAAGAGCAAGAGTCCAGTAACACCTTAAAGACTAACAAACTTTGTGGCAAGGTATGATCTTTTAGGACTCACTGCTCACTTCTTCAGATACCAGCAGTGACTCATGAAAGCTAGTCTTTAAGGTGCTACTGGAGTTTTGCTCTTTTCCATTGCTACAGACTGATAATATGGTTACCCATCTTGATCAACCTGGCAAGGTGTACCAAGGCATCCAGCCAGACCTGACATGACAGTGATACGAACACATACACACTAACGTCACTTCTCCAAGGCAGGCCTCCGAAACTTAGAGGGAGGAGCACCTGAGCTCTCTCTTTCTTGAGTCTGTAGCCTATACTATCATGGACTTGCAGGAGGAGCCTCAGGAGTTGCAGCTCCCTCACCACTGGCACTCTTGTTCCCTTCCACTCCTGTAGTAAAGAAGCAGAACGCCAATACAGGGTGCATGAGTTTTTCTGCTTGTTGTAATTGACATACTTGGCCCCTGCCGCACGGCAGGGAAAACACTAAAAAGAGCCGCATCAAAAAAGAGATGTGCGGGCGGGATCCCACGGATCCCGTGCAACGCGCGCCATTGCTCCCTGGCACGATCACATGCCGGGGAGGAAGGGAGGATCGGAAGGGGGAGGCTGCCGAACTGCGCATGCTCACGCATGCGTAGTTCAGCTGGGGCCAGGGATGAGCCGGCGGCAAGACGCGCCGCCTATCCCACGGCCAGGGTGATGCGGAGCAAACGGATGAATGACCGAAGGTAGGTGGTTCACTTTTGAAGCACGTCAACGGGGGAAGAGCCGGATCAGAGACAGGAGCGCAACACCAGCCAGATGTTGGCGTGAGATTGCGCCCGTTTGCTGCACTTCCAATCCGGCCCACTCCCGGCCCAAACTGCCTCGAATGAACAGGGCCCTTGTCTACTTTCTAGAGATCTGTTGTTCCCATTATATTTGCGGGGGGTTTCTTTATAATAGTGG
This sequence comes from Gekko japonicus, assembly GCF_001447785.1. Classification (NCBI taxonomy): domain Eukaryota; kingdom Metazoa; phylum Chordata; class Lepidosauria; order Squamata; family Gekkonidae; genus Gekko; species Gekko japonicus. The sequence continues at coordinate 5,906 of NW_015160316.1, forward strand.
CAAGAACTTATTAGTTTTCTTCTCACCAATGTGGTGAATAACACTCTGACCTGGCCACTTCTGCCCACACCTTGGCATGTTAGTACCAGCTACCCCAAACATCTCCAACACAGATGCTTGGGTCCCTTCCCTGTAGAAGCCCTGGAAGAAAGAACACCAGACGTGGTTGCTGAGAGACTCCCCTCCAGTTGGCTGGTGGCCAAACACCCTCTCTCCCCCACAAAGCACTGCCTGTTGATGATTCTTCAAATGGTTCCCAAGTCCATGACCCAGTAGATGACCCAGGTCTTTCCCTTGACTGATCCTAGTCCTACACAGCTGGCACTGTGTGAAATGGAAATCCTCCATCCTCTGGAAATATAGAAATAAGAGTGTGAACACTGACTAGCAGCTGCAGGCACCACTGTAGCAGTGTCCTGTAATGTAAAAAAAATAAGGTGGTAGTACCTCCTTGTGCCACCTCCAGCCTCTCCTCATCCCTTTCCTCGTAAGGCCTGATGAACTCTAGGAGAATCAGAAAAGGGATGCCCATTCTCTCTTCCAGTTCCTCTGGTCTTTGGGGTGAACTCAAGAGCCAAAAGATTCTTGTCCCCCAAGTTCAACCCAAAAGGCAGCTGAAGCTTCTCATCCACCTACTGCTGGGTCACAACAGCAGGAGGATAGGCAGCCTAAACAGCAGATCCTCGCCAGTGCCAGCATCTACTTCAGGTACCTCTGCAGATACCAGTCCAACCACAGTTTTAATGATGGGGTGGTAGAAGGCTTTGATGGGACAGGCACACAGGTTGGAGGAAACTGCAGCCCACTCCCTCCCCTCTGCCCTACAACTCTTCTGCTTGGTGTTTTCTCCAGGGTCCCATTCCATTCCCCTCCTATCATTCATTCTGTCCCACTGGACTACTTCAACAGAGTAAGCTAACCGCTACACTAGACTACACTGCACTGAGTTTGAGTGCTAGTTGACCTTTTCTTGAACCTGACTCACTAACTTTCCACCCTTGGCTTTTTCTGTGTACCCATCCGCCTCAGCACTAACCTGGTAGCACTGCTGGGGCCACTGATGTGAGGGAAGATGGCAACAAGTGAGACGACAGTGGATCCCTGTTGTGTTGGGAGCACCATTTGGGACTTAGCCTCCTCCAAGCACATCAGGTCAAGTACAACCCTCCTCCAAACCCCCCCCCCATTTTATTTGCCAGCACACCACTCACAGGCAGATGTTGCATTTCCTCCCCACACATGGGGCAAAAAGGTTGGTTAGGCTAGGTGGCAGTGATGGGCTAAGGTCAGCCAAGTGGGCTTCATGGCAAAGTGGGGATTTGAACTCAAGTCTGCTTACCAAATCTAGCAACTACACCACGTTGGCTATCAGTGAGCCACACCTATAGCATCCCCACCCACTGGTTTGTTTAAGGTTTCTTGTTTTAGGAGAGAGCTAGGAAGAGACCAAATGCAAAGAACAGGCCCTTTTTATTAGTAAAGGTTATGCAAGGAGGGGCTTGTGGCAGCTTGATACACGGGAGTAAGAAAAACTACTAGGGAGTAAGAAAAAGAGTGATTAACACATGGAATTCATTGCCACAGGAGGTGGCGGTGGCTACAAGCATGGACAGCTTCAAGAAGGAATTAGATAAGCATATGGCGCAGAGGTCCATCAGTGGCTATTAGCCACAAGGTATAGATAGGAACTCTCAGGCTGGGGCAAGTGATGCACTATATTCTTGGTGCTGGAGGGGGGCAACAGTGGGAGGGCTTCTAGTGTCCTGGCCCCACTGCTGGGCTTCCTGATGGCACCTGGTATTTTTGGCCACTGTGTGACAGAGTGTTGGACTAGATGGGCCATTGGCCTGATCCAACATTGGCTTCTCTTATGTTCTTACGCACCTACCAAAATTCTGTACACCTAAGAAGAGTTAAGGAGCCTCCTTTGCATCTGGTTACACTACAGAGAAGAAAAAGGTCAAACCGTTAAAACAGGGTCTCAGTACCAGATTGGAGTATTAGGTCCTGGATCTAAAAAGGTTGACAATGACATATCTGACTCATTTTTGTATTTTTGCAGGAGACCTGCTCAACCAGTTAATGAAAGATGATCCTTCTACTGTAAAAGGGGCAGAAACACTAATGCTTGGAGAAATGTTGACTTTGCCTCAGAACTTTGGGTAAGAATTGCATATAGATTTATAGTTTGAGACCATTCTTTTTGGGAACTTCAGTCTGGTGTAAAATGATCGTAAATCCTATCTATGCCACTGATTTCTCACTAGCAAGCATAAGTAGGACCTCAGCCTTGGCCTATTTTTACTTCCCTGTCTCTAGCCCATGCATAAAGCATGTTATGTAAAGCAATAAGCTTTTCTGTAGCAACAAGCTATTTTCAAGAGTTGCTCACCAGCACTATTTTAATAGTTTTGGGATTAACAAGCCAGGCATCAAGGCTACTAACTTTGAATCAATGGCAAATCTGTAAACATTCGTAGGGGTTGAGGGCATGGTTCATTGACCGATCACCTGCTTGGCATGCCAAAGCTCTCTGGTTCAGTGCCCAGAATCTCCAGTTGAAAGGATCAGGTAGGAGGTGATGTGAAAGACCTTTGCCTGGGACCCTGGAGAAGTGCTGCCAATCTGAGTGGGCAATACTGATCTTGCTAGACCAGTGCTCTGAGTCAGTATAAGGCAGCTTTGCATGTCCAACACGTGATCTGGCCTTCTTGGGAGCTGGAGCTGGTGAGAATCTGTCCTTATATATAATTGAATAGTGGGTGCCAAGGTTCTAATTCTAAAATGCACTCCCTTAGTGTATGGCTGATGGCACTGCTCCTCAGCATATATCGCCACCAATCAGAAGGCAAAGCCCGGGTCCCGCCCACACCACAACTGCTGCGACAACCTGGTCTTTTGCATATGGAAGCTGATTGGACTTCACTCCATTCCACACCTCAAACTCCCCCCCCCCACAAGGCAGTTGGAATGTCAGTTGCATATGGAACCTGCAGTATTCTGGTGGTGTGCAGGTCCCAGGTTCATGTTTTAAAAGCAGACTGACACTGTTTGCCCAAAGCCAGAGCACTCTCCCAGAGCCTCTTTCTAGCTCTCGTTGTATTTATTTCCACAACGGGCCTTATTTCTAGTCTAATATAATCTAGTATTATGGCCCAATGGTCATTATGGCTAGATGCTTTTGCTGATCCAGAAGGAGGCTTACAGAAATAACCTTTAATTGGTTCATACACCTTATATCTTTACCATTAAGTAGTTGAAGGATATTTAAAACTGGCTTGAACTCAGTTTATTTTTATTTTTAATTATTTGGTTGGTAAACTCAACATTAGAAGACAATTTATAATTACAGTCCTTGATTCACAACAAACTTAATGATCATTTTGTAATTGTTTTCAATCATGCTTTACTAAGTACTGCATTGTATTTTATCTTAATCTTCAACAGTTAAAAAAAAATCTGCCACTCACAGATGGTTTTCCCATGAAGCATTATGGATTGTTAGAAACATATCCAAAGGAGAGTTGTTGATGTTGTGTCCCAACATCGTAGTACTGACATATTGCATTGCAGTTTGGGTCAGAAAAACCTAGGTTAACCTAGATTCTTCTTCTTCTAGGGGGAAAAAACAAACACTTAATGACAGATGCCCATAATACATTTCAAAACTTTTTCCTTACAGTACTTTTTGCCACTGCAATACGAAAATGTAAACATTAATATATAAAATATGACCAGTGTGTAGCTAATTTCTGCAAGGTTCAGGTTAATGCTTGAGAGGCCATCTCTGCCAAACCCATTTCAACTACGGGCTTGATATTCAGACACACTGACAAAACTAGGATAACCTGTGCTTTTTCCTCTTTATTTACTGAAATATGATTAATTGTAGGGCTAAGTCTAACATACTTCCCTCACTTCATGTTCATTGTCAGAATTATTTTGTGTTTCTGGGAATTTTTGATCCTCATTTCTAATATATCTGCACTAGGGATGGGCATGAACTTCATTGTTGTGGTTTGGTTTGTGGTTCGTGACTGGACCATGAACCAAACCAAATGGATATGCTGGTCCTGAACTAAACCATTTGTATAGGATCGCAGCCCATTTAAAGTTTAAAACTCTGCTCTCTGCTCCCCTCAAAAGCTTTGAAGCATGGTGGAGCAAAACCAGAGGGATAAATAAGTGCCTTCCAGGGGTCTGAGACCAGTAGACAGGAGGAAGTGAACTGCCCCCGGGAGACACTTTACCCCTTCTGTTTCCTTCTACCTTTGTGGGGAGGGGATCTCCCACAAAGGGTCTCCCTTCCACCTTTCTCCTGGCCACGGTGAGCCTCGGCCAGGAGAAAGCGGGGGGGATCTCCTGGGAAGGGACTTCCTTCCACCATTGAAAGGGGCTCCCTCTCCCTGACCTGGATACCCTAGGCAAACCCGATCTCATCATATCTCGGAAGCTAAGCAGGACCGACCCTGGCAAGTATTTGGATGGGAGACCTCCAAAGAGTACCAGGGTTGGGAGGCAGAGGCAGGCTATCAAGCCACTTCTCTGAACCAGTACGAGTTGCCAGAGGTCGCCATGACTTCCAGGCATGGGTGCGCACGCACACACACACGTACACACACACACAAAATGCAAAAATACCAAAAAAGAAAAAGCCCCCCCCCGCACAAGGGAGCCTGAGATAGCTGAGCCGGCAGAGAGAGACCTCTCCCCACTGGCCCAGCAATCTCAGGCTTTCTTGTGCAGCCTGTTGAAAGGGGTTCCCTCCTGCAGCCCATTTAAAGGGGCTGTGCGAGAGAGCCTGAGACAACTGAGCCGGGGAAGGGAGACCTCCAAACAGCTCCAAAGAGCTGAACGGAACAGCCCAAAGTTCAGTAAACATTCGGGGAGCTTCTGCTTCACTGAACATCACTTCCCAAGCACCAAACCATCCCAAGGTCAGCCCAAATTTTGGCTCGTGAGCCGATTCGTGCCCATCCGTAATCTGCACTGTAAAAGTCTGCTCTTTCCTCATCTCTTTTCTCTCTGTCTCCTCACTGTCATAGACTTTGTTTGTTCTCACTGATAGTTATTAAAATCTGCCTGATTTTAATCAATGATGTCATGACACTGTCTAATATGATGATGTTACGGATTTAAAAGAGAGTCACATGATTTCTAAATGAAATAGATAGTGTGGAGAAAGATGTTAGAGAATATGGGAAATGAATGAGGAAACAGAAGACAGGGGCACGCAAAGGGTGCCAAGAAGCATCAAAAGCAATTCAGCAAAGCCTTTCCCCCCATTTATTTTGGTGGTTTCAAGGAGAATTTTAAGAAGACTACTGAAATGAAAGAATATAGCTTTGAGCTGGACTTACTGTTGTGCTTTGTTAACAGTATGCTTTCTGTTTATTTATATTGTAAGCTACTTGGAGGAGAGCTCTGAAGAGGCAACATGGAAATGTTCTAAATGTTCTAAATATTTTCCTGTACTCACTGCATGGTCTTCCTCTTGGCAGAACTTCCCTTGTGGAGTTGCCTCATTGCCTCATTATGGCAAATTTCTTTTTTCAAATTTCTTGATGCCCTTAGTCTGTGCTATGTAAACTTTGGATTAATGCTATGTAAATTTTTGATTGAATAATTGCTTAGAATTGTGTCCAAGCAATACTTTGACTGTACTGCTATATCCCTACCTGGCTATATTCAACCTGACAGCCCTCACCAGAGCTTCCCATGACTTCCTTTATGAATCTTTATCATTGTATATGTGTGTGAGCATGTGTATAACCGTGAGAGTTTAGTAAGGCTACCAAATAATGTTTATGTTTTTCAAGATTGTGTGAGTTTTCCTTTCTTGAGTTAAAGTAAACAAGATTTAGGAGATAAAATCATTTCTGTTTGTGATATTGCAACATAAAAGAGCCTTAAATGTAATGCTGCTACAAATTTAAAGCAAATGATGCCATATATCTGCTCATAAAATGAATTGCAAAATGTGCAATGGAATAAAATATTAAGCCAAGGTATACATAAACTCAGACAATTTATTGGGCAAACGTATCAACAAAGCTCATAACATTGCTTGCAGGCTGAAAGTAAGTAATGGTTTGACAAATGTAGATATAAAGTCAGCATAAAAGAAAGATGTGTGTTGTGAACTGATAAATCCTTACAGAGCATATACTGACCACTGTAGAGGACTTTCTTTAGGAAAGTTTTATTGCATACATGAAAAGAGAGCTTGGAAGAAACTTAATAAATCTAGAGTTCCACTCATGTGTTTTGCAATAGTATCTAAATGAAATTATTATTTAAGTCCTCAGCTCAATTTTTATATGGCTTTTTCTTTGTACCACTTCAATTCATTTTGTATCTTCACACCAGTTTTTTTCCTGTTGAATATATACATTCTCATGTTGTTTGTGAATCAATGAATCAGAATTATACTCTATTGTATGTATAAAATTATGTAAATTGTACACATAAATTGTACCCAAAAACAATACAACATATAAATACAATACAAATGAATCTACTAAACTGAATGCCAAAAGTCAATAAACAAAACCCATGAGAAGATGTGCTCATTCCTATCTCCATGTAGTAATAGAGATGAGAGGTCTCCCGATATATCATTAGATGTCCTGGAGTACTTGTACTTTGTCCCCTGGCAGGTACTTGCCTCAGGTACTTGCAGGGTGAAACTTCCAGTAAAAAAACAGAAGTGATATTGTTGTTGCTCTAGCATTTTAAAAAGTTATGGTAGAATCATAGAGAACAAGTTTGCTCGAGGTAGAAAATACTTCCAAAGTTAGTGATTAATGCTGACAGATGTTTGAAACAGGCTCTGAATGTTGTAAAACTTACTAATTTCCACTACCAAAAACACAAAGGGTTTTTGGTAAGAGAGTGACTTTTAGGAATTTGGCTTAGGGTTGCTTTTTATTTATTATTTTATAATATCTATTTTTTATAATTTTATAATATTTACTTTATAGTATTTTTATTTATTTCTTAAAATATACCACCATCAAGGTTCTGTATTTCAAGAGTGTCATATGTAACTTCGCCTTTTTCATTTTTCTATTTGACTATAATTTTTTTATCTCTCTATTTTCTAAGTTTATATGCCAACCATCTTGTTGGCTTGTTTGCAGTCTCAAAAAATAGTGTTTAGTATATTCAATTTTCTTAGCAATTTCTTGGGTTAACATCACATTCATTTCATGTTGTAAAATTCTTATCTTTGTTGTTGTCGCTGCAGTTCCACCATTATTTTTCATTTTATTTTCTTCATGTTTGATCTTATTACATATGTTTTCATAATTCTTTTTTATCACACAGTGGCCGGAAATACCAGTGCCATCAGGAGGTCCACCAGTGGGGCCAGGACATTAGAAGCCCTCCCACTGTTGACCCCCCCCCAAGCACCAAGATGACAGAGCATCACTTGCCCCAGAGTCCCTATCTATACCTTGTGGCTAATAGCCACTGATGGACCTCTGCTCCATATGCTTATCTAATTCCCTTTTGAAGCCGTCCATGCTTGTAGCCGCCACCACTTCCTGTGGCAGTGAATTCCAAGTGTTAATCACTGTTTGCTACTATTCTTCCATCTTCTGAGGTATAGAACAGCTCTGCATGTATTTGTTCTTTGACATAAGTTACCACTCTTCTCTTTTTTTATATATCAGCAGCAATGAATGCAGTTCCCAACTTTCTGTTAGATAAGTATTTAACATCTTCTCTTTTTATATGAGTCTCTTGGAGACAAGCTATATCTGCTTTTAATTTACTTATTTGGTGAAATATTCTCCTCCTTTTTGGGGGACGATTTAGGCCGTTGACATTAATCGAGAGTATTTTCATTCCCTTACTCATTTTTATCTCTATTACCTCTGCCTCTGGCTCTGTATTTGAACCTTGTTAACATTTGTGATACTGTCGCCCCCCGTCCTTTTTTTTCTTTCTTTTTACCAGCCGCTCCCTGTTCTTTTTCTTTTCCATGTACCTCCCTTTCTTCTGCTATCTCTTCCTCTTCCTCTTCTTCTTCTTCCTTACTTTCTTCTTCGTACTCATCTTCTCCTCTGCCAGCCCAGATCTTCTCCATAATTTTCAAGAAAGTTATCTACTTTAAAAGTTGAATCTATTTTGAATCGTTTCCCTTCGAGGTGAAATAGTACTCCTTCCGGTATTAACCATCTGAATGTAATGCCATTTTTCTTGAGTATATTTGTCAGACTTTGGCAATTAAATCTTTTTTCCCTCACTCTCCAGGGGATCTCTTTTAATATTCTAATTTCTGCATCTTGTACTATCACTTTTTTCTTGGGCTGCTTTTTAAAAATTTATATTTTATTAGTTTTTGTAAATAATGTTAACATTGGTATAACAAGTGTTTGCATAACTGCAAAAAAGTGAATATAGCACAATGTATAAACTATAACATTACAGCTCTTATACATACATGATATGTTTTCAGTTTATGGAGATGTATTCATTCTGTCTGATGTAACATAAGTATTTTACCTCCTTGAAAATATATATTAAACTAGAACAAAAAATAAATAAACAAATAAAACAAGAAGGAACAGAAACGAAAAGAATTTCAAATCAGTAATACAAACTTTTTGTCTTTAAATCCATTTGTGGTAGTGGGTCCAATCAGAAGAGATGAATTGTTGTTGAGATAAGTAGTCAAGCACGGGGTACCATTTGTTAGTGAAGATTGTTAGAGTTGGCTTTTGAGACAAGAAATTTATTTTATTTGTGACTGCATCCATTAAATAATGGCTCCATAATTTCTAAAACCACACCTCAATACTAGGTGCTTTATTAGCTTTCCAGTACAATGCTATCACAGTTTTTGCTGCATACAACATGACTTCCACCGTAGCTTTATGTGGTCTAGTTAACAGATCTTTAGGCCAAACGTTTAAAAACAAAATTTCTGGAGATAGCAGAACATGAATTGAGGTGATCTTTTGGATTATATTCAACACCTCTGACCAATTTTTTTTAATTTCTGGGCACTGCCACCAGCAATGTGCAAAGTCTCCAATGTTCTGGCATTCCTCCCAACACATTGGGGACTGATTTGGAGAAACATAGGGAAGCTTGCGTGGTGCAGCAGACCACTGAGTCATGATCTTCAAGTTTTGAAACCTAACAGACATCACCTTGGTTTTGAAACTTGGGCTGCTTTGAGGACTTTTTCACGTAGTTCTCTTTTATAAAATTTTAGTTGACTCATTCCTCCTCCCAGCCCCGGGGAAGTTGCAGAACCTTTCCTAGAACCTGACGCCATTTGGAGAAACTTGTCAGAGTATATTTCAATTTGATATGAAATGCGAGTGTTCTCCTTTACACACCTCTTTTCTCCCTTGAATTTAGCTTATTTCTTATTATATGCCCTGACCTTAGATGGGATATTATCACATGTATCTACTATCTAGTTGAATGTCTCTCTTTTTTCCTTTCCCCCTTCTTCTACATTCTTTACTAGCCTCCTTTGGGGTCCCCCCCCGTTTACTCTCAGGTACCCCCTTACACCTTTTCTGTGTTTACAGTAACAATCCTTTAGTTAGCAATCTAGCAGTATATATTTCTAAATACCAGTAATAAAGTCCAGCCTTTGTTTCTTTCTCTTCTTTTAAGTGCCTATTTCCAGTTCCTCCAAGAATCTATTGTGTACTCTTCTGTCTTACTGCTTACTCTGTGTTTCCCTGGCTCAGATCATTTGGCTTTTACTTCTGCCATCTCGCTTCTTACTTCTGCCCTTTTCTTCTGATCCTCCGGTGCTCCTTCACTGCCCGATTTCCGCGTTACTCTCTCGTGTGCCTCTCTGTTCCATGCAGCACGTCCTTCCCACGTCGCTATGCCTCGCCTCCTTTCCTTAATTTCTTTTTTTTTTTTGAGCCCCCGGAGGGGATTTTTTTTTCAAACTACAAAAATTATCACAGAAAAAGGGAAGGGGGACTACATAGACGGGACAAAGTATAGAAACCCACTACTGACTAAAAACCCAAGAGAGGAGATCCTCACTAGCTTCATTACATCAAGTCTTCACTTAATTTAGATCAATATAAACTGAGTCAGACATTTAAGTACTTTTTCCATTTCATTAATTCTTAAAACTTAACTGTCTAAGAACAGTACCCCCCAGTCATCCCCATTCACAGTTCTCAAAGGCACAATTCAGAATCTTTCAGCCTTTACTTCTCTTTTCCTCGTCTCTTCCGCAGCTTATAAGTACTTTTTGGGGCAGCTGTCCCTTGCTCTGTCAGAGAGTCCTCTCCGGAAGAACCTGAGTCCAGCTCGCCACTGGACTTGCTGTCCTCTTCTTTTTTCCCATCCTCTGGTCTTCCCAGCTGAACCCTTAGAAATTCTTGGGCTTTCAGAACAGAGTCAATCTTTTCTTTTTTATCCTTAAACTTGAAAGTAACGCCTTCTGGAAATAGCCATTTATATCCAATTGAGTTTGTCTGAAGGAAAAGCACAAGCTCTTTGTACTTCTTTCTCCATTGTCTTGCTTCAAATGGAATATCCTTTAGCGTTCTGATAGTATT
>NW_015160316.1:17122-31891 GCF_001447785.1 Gekko japonicus
CGCTCTCCTTTTTCCCGTTCAGTGGGGTGGGGTGGGGAGCTAGCTTTTTCCCTTTAAAAACGCTTTAAAGCTGACTCAGGTTCATAATTGGTCATTCGACCTTGTTTTCAGCTTCATTTCTGATGATCGATCTCCCACGCTTGCCTCGGTCAGCGTCACTAAATCTCTCACAGCACGGAGAACTGTCGGAACGAAGAGGTGCCTCAATTCTCCGGCATTCCACCCTCAAAGAGGCAACCTCTTTGAAGTTCCATGGCCAGAGTCCCTTCCCCGGGTCTCTGGGGGGGTAAGCGAGCCTGCGCACCCCCTCCTTCGGCTGGAGCACAGCTTCACCCCCGGGAGGTCCGGGAGGTGAGTCTGCTAGCATGCCGCCATAAACTGGAAGTCCCTTTCCTTCATTTCTCTGCTTCCCTAATGGCGTCTCTTCGTCGCTTCGCTCCGCGGTTCTGGCACACCCAAAGGTAGAAATGAAAGGGGAGAAACAAAAAGATACACTAAGTGTAGACCTTTTTACACTGTTGCAATCCTTTCCCCTTTGCTCTTTCCCAGACAAACTAATTTCCCCAAAATGCCTGTGCTTATCTTTTCTACAGCCGGTTTGGGGAAATCCACCCCCCTTTCTTTTTCTGTTCTACCTGAGCCTAATTACCACACTTAATGATTACTAAGCTGTAACAGTATCCAACCCTCCCAAACCTCCAGTTACTATAAGATTTAGCTTTTACGTTTCATAGATATACTTAACTTCAGTTGCTTTTCTGTTGAATTTATCTTCTTGCCTCTTTGGACTCTCTCGATTCGACTGGACCCCTCTTGTGCTCAGCATGACTTGCATCTTGTCATAGCTTCGTATACTTTCTGCCTCAGGACAAGGCTGTATTGTAGCAGAGAAGGGTCGCCACCCCCCCACCCCCACTGCCAGCAAAGCGCCCCTTGCTAGAAATCTCTCTCTGGGAGATTTCTTGGTGTTGAAAATCCCTTTAAAAAGTTATACGGAAAGGCTTTGTATGGAGAGCGAGCTCTCCCCATGTCTGCCCTCGCTGAGACCGGAACCGGAAAAGGCCGAAAGATACCATGATTGATGGTACTGAAAGGCAGGAGAATCAGTAGAGTTGCACTCCTGCTCGTCTCTTGGTGCAAATCTTTTATTTTTTTCCCACACTCTTGAAAGGTTTTAAAACAAGAGTTTTTCATCATTCTTATCAATTCTTCTAAACTTTCATTTACATATAAATGTACAGTTCGTATTTCAGTATGCAACTGGAAACTGAACAGTAACCGTGAAACTAAATATGTGATTTGTATAAAACTGTTCAGAAAGTAAAGGGTAAATAATAGTTGGATGTATAGAAACAGAAAAGTACAAGGTAAAAATGGTATCAATATACATTTTAGCCATTTCTTTGTCCTATAAATTACTTCTGCAATTCATTTTTTGTATCTCCAGTTTATATAATTACAAATAAAACATACATGAGCATTCACAGCTAGATATCAATTTAAGCTCGTTCATCAGTTTATTTAATTAGGTACTTGCTTCTTGAAATCAGATGTGAAACTTAAACCCTGAGATATTGCTGCAGGCATGTCTGCAGAAGTGAGAAGGGAGCAGTGGGTTACTGTGAATGACTTGACAGAATGAAAATCACAGGGGAGAAATCAGTCTTTCTTTCACACCGAAAATAAAAATGCTCATGGTACTGTACCTAAACAGTTGAACTTCAGAGCCGACTGGGGAAAGAAGAGCATTTTAATTAATATTACATTATATATCTGCTGTATCTCTTTTTGTCCTGCTTTAATAGAACGGACGAATGTCATTGAGGAAGGCATGATGGAGAGCAGTCTACAAAGTTATTTCAAGTGAATTTTTTATCCAACCTCTGGTATGACATATTGACCCTAGAGGTAGAGAACATCAGTATGTCACTAGTGTTTCAATAAGAATGACTAATGGTTTAGAAAAATATCAGGAATATGTGCCAGGTATTGTTTATTATATAAAGTTGTAACCATTTTGTAGCCTCTTGCCTCTAATTATTTCAAGCCAATTCTATTTGAATGTGCTCTACATCTAGCACATAATGCAAGCTTTAACATGACTTAAAGACATGTCCTGAGGCATTCTTCTTTTCCCAACCCCTTTTAAACAATTTCTTTTTGTAACATCCAGCCTGAAGAAGAATTCTGGTGAGCTCAAAAGCTTACATATTGTTATGTCTGATGATGATGATGATGATGATGATGATGATGATGATGATGCACCAGTTGCCATTGGAGCCCTTGGACCAGTGCCTAGAATTCTCAAGAAACACCTGGGCATTCTGGGCACTGAGCAAATAATACCAGCTTGGCTCTAGAAGACAGTGTTGCTTGTAACAGCAAGAATCCTGTGAAGATAGATTTCAAATTGCAGAATGCCATTTACCGGTCAAATATCTGACTGACAATTCTTCATCATCATCATATATCTTCATACTATGTGCTAATGTTTCTTTGGCCTCCTTTCACACTATATTTAAATGACAAATTATAAGACTGCAATTAATGTGCCTGCTGTATTTCTAGTACACAAGACCTTTTGTAGGTTCAGTTGGCTAGGCTGTACCCATATTTTAATTTCATTATTCCTGTTTATTTTACAAACAAAAATGAAATAACATTTTGCTTATCATTTTTACATAATCCTAGACACTGTTCATGAAATTGACAAGAATAAAGAAATCCAAGATGAGATAACTTTACCGATAAGCTCATACATTTAGTTACTGAACTTAAAACTGCACATTTCAGCTAAAATATGTTCTGATTTGAAGGTAAGGTTGAATTTTATCCATAAACTAAGCCTACGGGCATATGCCATAAATAGACAACGGTGTATTGGCTTCCATAAGAAGTACTCTGATTAATGACAGCTGAGGTGATGTCCTGCAGTGCTGAGGATTTTTACCCCCTTCCTGGAATTAAATTATATCTTCACTTCAAACACTGTAAAGTATGTAATACATATGTTGCCTATGGTCATTGGGAGTTGACAACTTGGGAGGATAAAGAATATTGTTGCTTACGTTTAGGCAGGTAAGGAATTGGGGATTAGGATTAATAAATTGAAACTGTGGCAGAAAAGGAAATTGCTTTCTCATATCTTTGTAAATATAATATAGCATGTTAGGTGAAGCATGGCCAGAATTGGATGTTTGACTACTCTAATATATGGATGCTTTTCATTAGGTGACTGCTAGTCTCTCCTGTTCCTTAGTTACCAAATGCACTACTCTATTATTTCAGTTCTGTTCATTTAAAGGTCGGTCAACCTTCCCCATGGTCCAAAAGACTATCCATTTTAGTCAGCTGTGTTGGTTTTTAATTAGATTTTGAGTTTGCTTCAAATAATAATTAAAATGAAAGTGATTTTTTAAGGGATGGAGCCTGTGGTAAGAAGATCCTGTAAAGTACTGCTGATCCATTAAACAAGAAGGCTTTTCATTTTGGAACTGGTATTACATAAAGTAATATATTGAAAATATTGTTAAATATTTACTTACTTATTTACTTATTTATTTGGCTTCTAGCCCTCCCTTCCCTGCTAGCAGACTCAGGATGGGTTACAACAGCAATAAATAACCCAATTCAATATTTAAGGTAACAGTTATAAAAACTGATCACAGAAGGAATAATTAACATCAGGGGTCATTTCGGGGGGGATCACGGGGGATTGCAGTTCCCCCAAGTGAGGTGCGGGGGGCAGGGCACATGATGAAGCCCCGCCCCCTGCTTCCGGCCACCCCGCTTCCGGCCCTCATTCAGCCAGGAGGAGGCAGGAGAAGAGGGAGGGTAAGTTGCTTCCTCCCCGCCTCTCCCCACCCCTGCCTGCCTGGGACCAGGGAGGGCCTTGGCGGGGCTTCCTTGCACTCCTGCCGGCCTTGCAGGTCCACTGCCGGGCCCCCAACACTTCCAGTGATGTCAGGGGGTGTGGCATATGCTAATGAGTTATGCTAATGTGTTCCCCTAGCTCTTTTTCTACGAAATGACCCTTGATTAACATCAACGATAACAATTGATGCCAATGTTTAACCCATCCATCTCCATCTTCACCTGTTCCTGTGTGGGTTCCCGTATGCTTGCAGGTAGAGGACAACTAATACTGGGGGGGGAAACAGGTGTTGAAAGGCAATGATGATAATAATACAGATGACAACAGTACAGTACAGGGGAGGCCAATATAAATAGATCTCTACCACCTCAACCTTAGGCCTGGTGGAACATTTCTGCTTTGCAGGCTCTGTGGAACTGCATTAAGTCCCACAGGGCCCAGATCTCAATAGGGAGAGTGTTCCACCAGGCCAGGGCCAGAGCTGAAAAGGCTCTGGCTCTGGTTGAGGCTAAGAGGACATCTGTAGGGCCAGGGATCACCAGCAGGTCTTGGTCTAACAAGCATAATGCCAGTTTAGTGTAGTGGTTAAGAGCATGGACTCTAAACTGGGAGAACTGGGTTTGATTTTCCACTCCTCCACATGCAGCTGCTGGTGTGACCTTTCAGAGCTGTTCTCTCAAGGGCAGTTCTTGAGAGAGCTTTCCCAGCCCGACCTACCGCACAGGGTGTCTGTTGTGGAGAGGGGAAGGGAAAGGGATTGTAAGCCGCTCTTCCTTCGAGTAGTGAAGGGTGGGGTATAAATGCAATCTCCTCCTCCACTACTATTACTACTACTAATACTATTACTACTACTACGAGGGACATACCAGGAGAGATGGTCTTGAAGATATGTTGGTGACAGACTGCATAGGGCTTTGAAGGTTAAGACCAGTACCTTGAATTTGACCCAGAATTTAACTGAGAGCCAGTGCAGCTGTGCTCTTAGAGATGTTCCTGTGAGAACGTGCACCACTGCATTCTGGACCAGCTGGAGTTTCCAGATTAGACTCAAGGAGCTTCTCCTTTGAATGCATAGCATGTGTACTTCAAAGTAGACCTCAAAGTAGCTGTATTATTGCAAAGGAATTTCAGGAACAGACTGGAATACAAGATTACTGAATTAAATGTTATTACAACACTCAGGACAATGGAAGAGATATTGGGTTCTTATCTCACTACACATGCTAAGTCACTCAGTTCTTACTTATACTCAGTTTTAAACTTTGTTGGTCTTAAAAGTGGCACTGGACTCAAACTTAGTTCTCACATTTGTTTGATAACTCTTTTATTGTCTGTATGCTGTTTTGGTGCTATTCAGAGGTTTTACCAACTGCTTTAATCCAATCTTAGCTATACTTATTGCTCAGTTACTTATGCATCTTGACTCTAATAAGCCTTTTCTAACAACTAAACCCCCCTGCCTCCTCTTTCTACCTATATGTCATAGTTGAGCAAGTCTTATTGTATAAGAAGTGTGCATGCACATGAAAGCTTATACCCAGAATTAAACTTTGTTGGTTTTGAAGGTTCCACTGAACTCAAATTTTGTTCTATGTGTACTTCCATATATCCAGTATATAGTACTGCTTGATTTCTTTCTTAAAAGTTTGGGTGGCAAGGAATTCTTCATCAATCCATTCCCTGATGCATATGTAGACAAGGCCCTGGATATGCTGAGATCTTTACTTAAAATCTAGCAGTAAATTGCCTGAA
Source organism: Gekko japonicus (assembly GCF_001447785.1). Classification (NCBI taxonomy): domain Eukaryota; kingdom Metazoa; phylum Chordata; class Lepidosauria; order Squamata; family Gekkonidae; genus Gekko; species Gekko japonicus. The sequence continues at coordinate 22,749 of NW_015160316.1, forward strand.
AAATTAAAAGTAGATACCCTGATAGTTTAACAATGTCTCTAAAAAAGAGACAAGGAACTATAATTTTTAACAAAAATGTTATATGAAGAAATAATTCACAGCCTCCTCAAAAACATTTTACATTAAAAAAACAAACTTGGCCTTTTTGAACCATCAAGGGATTTGTATTGAGGCCTAGAACTACTTGACCACTGCTCCATCTTGCTGAGGTTGGAATATAGCATCAGATCTGCTCTGTGTATTTTGACAAACTGCAGTCAATCTCAGATCGGATGACTAGAGACACACAAGCAGCTAACTTCTGAAATCTAAAAGGAAAATATGCAACAGGCAAGGTGGCAGTCAAGGGGTAGGTATGTGTGTAATACAGTTTGGAGGGGGGGAAACTGCAAAATGTATGATTACTCAGCATACCTTCCTTAGCTTGGAGCATAATAGAATCTACATATGATTGATGTTCATTCATTTCAAGCCAAAAAACTGATTACAAGATCTTAAAAGGAGTAGCATTTTATAGAAATAATAAGAAATGAATAAAAACTAATGAAAAGAAATATATATATATATATATTACATCTTGTTTTAAAAATCCAGTTGTTTAAAAGCAATTTCCCCCTTTTTGTTGAAGCCTGAGATTTACTTCTTGTATTGTAACTGAAGCTCCCCTGTCACTAGGGTTACCAACTCTGGGTTGGAAAATTCCTGACGATTTGGAGATGGAGCCTGTGGAAGGCAGAGTTTGATGAGGGGAGGTACCTCAGCTGGGTATAATATATAGCCCACATTTCCTCCAGGGAAACTGATCTCTGTAGTCCATAGATCAGTTAGATTTGAGTCCAGTAACACCTTAAGGTAAAGTTAGAGGTTTCCCTTCCTTGAAAGCCAGTCGAATCCAACTCTAAGGGGCGGTGCTCATCTCCCTTTCCAAGCCGAAGAGCCAGCGCTGTCTGAAGATGTTACCGTGGTCATGTGGCTGGCATGACTAATTGCTGAGGTGCACCGAACACTGGTACCTTCCCACTGAAGCGGTACCTATTTATCTACTTGCAATTTCTTGCTTTTGAACTACTAGGGTGGCAGGAGCTGGGGCCGGAGATGGGAGCTCACTCTGTCCTGCGGCACTAGGGTCTTGAACTGCCATACTACAGACCTTCCGGTTTTGCAGCTCAGCGTCTTAACCTCTGAGCCACTGCTGCCCCTAGTAACACCTTAGAGACCAATTAGATTTTGGGGTTATAAGCTCTCGAGATTCAAAACTGACTTCATCAGCTATAATTCCAGTAGCTCTCAAAACCCCACCTGTAGGTAGGCAACACTACTATGACCCAGGAGCAGCATTTGGGGCAATTTAGTGTGCTGCATTGTGCATTGAGCCTCTTTCTCAGGGTAAAAGAGGAGAGCGCAAAAGTGGGATTGAAGCTCAACATCAAAAAAACTAAGATAATGGCATCCGGCCCCATCACTCCTTGGCAAATAGAAGGGGAAGTCGTGGAAGTAGTGACAGACTTCACATTCCTGGGATCCCAGATCACTGCAGGGTCCTTAGCCTGGAGGAAGCATTTAAACTTTGCTTAATGGAGAAATAGGGTGTAGGCAAGCAAGTCTCAGATGTATATTACAAGGCTGGTTTTGATTTTGTTATTGATACCCTAGTGTTGTGTGTTGCATAGAATGTGATCACAGATATAGGCCCTTTTCACATTACCATTCTAAACAGGATATTATCCATCATTGGCCCAGTTCTCAGTAAAGCGATACAAGGATGGGGTTTTCACACATATAACCTGGAGCTGGCAAACCCTATCCCTTGCCCATGGCCAGGGGGAACCTGGCAACCCTAAAGGAGACAGACATGTTCTTCAATTGGCAGCTATGACCTACTTTCTCTTTCTTCATCTCTCCCTCTTTCTCTCATTATAGTCCACAGTCATCATAGTATTTCTCCATGTTGCTCTGACATTGTTCTTTTTCTCCCCTCTCCCATTTTCCTTCCCTCTCTGCTAACACAATTTCCATGGGGGAAAGTTTCATTTGTGTGTGGGGGTGGGGGATGTTCTCCTTTTATGTACTTTAATAAAATGTTATATTGTATTTACAACTCAATATTTTCTGGTTCTCTTGCATTTGTGTGTGTTTGTGCTCTCATTGCAACTCAGGTTCAATAACACTCTAGTGTCCCTGGAAGGGGTGCCATGTCCTTTCTGGCTGGGGGGGAGATGGGGAGGTAGAGTTGCCAGCTCCAGGTTGGAGAACTCATGGAGAATTGGGAATGGCATGTGGGGAGGACATGGACCTCAGTGGGATACAGTGCTATACAGAGTCCAGCCTCCAAAGGATTCCTTTTCTCCAAGGAAACTGCTCTCTGCAATCTAAAGATGACCTGTAAATCCAGGAAATTCCCAGGTCCCATCTGGAGGCTGGTATCTGTAATCCAGGGAGACTTGGATACAGCTGGAAACCCTGAGGCCCCCCTTCCTCAATGAGCTACTTCTCTCCTCTTGTTTACAAGTGACAGCAGCCGCAATCGCATTGTATCTCAGTGGAGTCCAGGCATCTCAATAATGCCGCTATATCACTAAATTCTTATTGTGGTTGAGCGGCATAGCGATCAAAATAAAACATTAAAAAATCTCTGGGGAAGATTGTGCGTGGGGGTGAAAAGGGAAGGGGAAAGAAAGCGGCATTGCAGGAAGCACTGGGGCATTTTACAAAGCACACCACAGTGATTCAGAAGCAGAAGAAAGGGTCTGAAAATGGAAGAAAGCAGTTTACATCAACAATGGCTCAGGCAGACTTCCCCAGTGGGACACAAGTGGATTTGTAAGAACAGGTAAATTAATTCCATTAGCAGCTTGTTACTAAAATGGGTCTGTCTGAAATGACAGAAAGTTTTTGTTAGTAACCAGATACTAAAATGGAATAGATAGGCTGTCTGAAAAAGACAATAGTCAAGGCTGTCTCCAATATGACTTATGGGGAGGGGAATGTGTATATGAAATTCATGAAATGTTAATATAGGAAGTTTTGAGCTACATTAACTTCAAGTAAAGAAACATGCAGAGTAAACTTTGGGAAACTGACTCAAGGTCATCTATATTCAGTACCAATTATTGTCATGCCTTCAATATAAAAGATTTTATAAGAAAGGGGAAACCAGTTTCTGGTCTGTAAGTTGTTAGTTTTAATATTGGTTCTAAAATTGTGAATAAAAGGTGAGTCAGGTTGTTATCAGTAGAGAATATAATGTTAGGAGGCTAGGAACAAATGGTGAAAGAATTTAACCTTGGTTCAGGGAATAAAAGATAGCTAGTGGAATGAACAGACATGTGAGTATGGAAAATAGAAAAGGAAATTATAGTATTGAAGCTGGTTTGTGATAGGTAACATTTAGATTATGTGCCAGGACCCAGCAATGACCTTGATAACAAGATTGTAGCAAGTTTAGATAAGAGTTACATAGGAAGTTGCCTTGCATTAAATGAAAAAGAGGTCTCCCACAGAGTCTTAGCGAAGGATTTATCCAAGCAAATTTACCTGAAGGATAAGGAATTTCCAAGGTTATTTTTCTAGAGATATCAGGTATCGGTTACATGAAGATGGTGATTATAGTGATCTTTGTTATAAAAAATATACTAAGAAACAGGGTTTAAAGAGTACAGCCCATACACAAAAGCCCTTTGTGGATTCTTTTTCATTGTTGTATTGCTGTGGGTGAAAAGGTATGTGTGTATGTTCATCTGAGGGTCAGAAAACAGCCTTTACATGTAGTACAGCATGGTTACTCGGTTCTGCATATATAAGGCACCCTACTGTTTCAAGGCTCCCAGTCATTCGTCAGGAACCATAGGCTCTATTCCAACCTCTGTTCCATGGAGGCTGGGAATCTGCTATCCTCCATGTTTGGAAATACCATGTTAACTTGCTCAGTATAGGTATTTAAGATCTGTAGATAAAGTGTATTTAATATTTCTTTATAGAGTCCTATTTCTTTTTTTAAAAAATATATGAGTATCAAAATAGACAACTGCAAACAAGGGTTGCCTCAGCTTTCTGTTGAGTTAACACAGCAATCTGGTGCCAAATTTTCATCCTGTTAAAGGAACTGCCATTTCAAAGACCTTGATGTATGCCTGTGTGGATATGTTCATTCCTTAAAATAATTTACTGCAGTTTGACCACTTGAAAGAACCAACTCCAAAAGTAAGAAAACTTGCACGGAAGTGAGAAAAGGGGATCAGTTTGCTGCAAGTTCTATACATTCTTAAAAGGAGGCGAAGGGTTTGAAGTATGAAAATATTTGTGTTCATGCTGTGCATATTGTATGTCCAACAGCAGAGATATCAGGTATGCAGATTTGCTTCTCAGGAAAATTATTTCAGGGTCACTCACTGTATGTCGTGCTTAAAGGTTAGTACTCGGAAAAATACAGAACTTTGTTCTCCTTCTTATTCTTAGGTACTAGTGGTGCCAGTCTTAAAAAAAGTAAGAAAATAACTACTTTTCATTTTGATATGAGAGTTATGTGTGCACTTCCAGGTTGCTTGTTATACTCTGTCACTGTATTAAAGGCAAAAGTGTTTCTACTTTTACTGAGATATAAAATTCTAGACATTTGGCTTCCAGGTCAGAGTTCAAATGTTTCCTGAAAAACATGATGCTGTTCCTGAACCCTCTAGGGCAACACTGAACAACTGACAACTACCAGACAAATTTGTTTATTTTTGAAGAACAAGCTGTCATAGTAACATTGACAACTCCTGTAACAAGAAATGACATTTAAATTATGTTCTGCTGCTTCTGTGATATTTTTTGCTTTTGTTCAAATTGAATGTTTTATCTTAGTCTTTTTCCCCTCTCTCTTACACAGAAAACCCATAAATACTGTATAACTGATCTTCCTGTTATGGAACACTAAGTCCCAAAGCATTGCCAAGTACAAAGTAAATAAACTATTGAAAAGAATGTGTTGATATAGTTGACTTAATTTATATGCAAATGCAGGCAATTCTATTGTAGATTAGTGCCGCTAATTACCAAATGCCTATGTTTCAGAATAGAATACTATGGTTTAAAAGGAGAAAAAAAATTACACGGAAATTTAATTTCTAGCAAATCAGATCCTTCCATCTGCTGGAGAGATAGAAGTTGCCTCCATTGTGTCATTTAGACAGTTAGGTGGTGTTGTGTTCTTCCGCTAAGTTCACGTTGGTTGAATCACCAGTTCTGCTGTCTTTATTCAAATATATGTTCAAGAATATAGTGCTGAGCTTTGAAGTAAGTAAGCCTATGCTAGCGTTCAAGGATGGTAAAGTAAAATTCAGATTGTGAGCCTTAGTAACTTGGTGTCACCAGTACATTTTGGTCTCACCGTCCCAAAATCTTATCCATAGTGGCTAACAAAAATAAAAGAATAAACAATGCATTTAATGTAATTTAAGATGAATTTATAATCCAAAGAATTTTAAATATTAAATGTTACTCTTATATGGAAACAAACAGTTTTTTGAACCCTGCAATTCACAGCAGCAAATGGAAGATGGCATAAGTGTTCCTAAAATGGGTCATTGGACCTGGAGCTACAAAGCAATTTTAAAACTGCGCACAGAAAAAGAAGGTAGAAAGAATTTATGACTTAGTGGGTGCGTACAGACGGGGCATTTTAGCCGGCATAAATTGCTCCGGTTGGAACCAGAGCAGTTTGATCCGGAAGAAACGCGATCACACTTACATCCTGACTGCGCAGCACATTGCTATATGCCCGTCCACACTAAAGACGCTCAGCAGAGTGCGTTGGCGTTTTTTTTTTAAAAAAAAAATTTACACAGTTTGCGCATGTGCATAGGCAGGCTTCCTTATAATGAAGATCTTTACCCATGCGCAGAACAAACCCGGAAAGCATGCCTTGAAGCGAAGACCTCCCTTTAAATTTTTACTCTGAAACTGGCCTCCGAGAGGTCTCGAACTAGGCACTTTTTAAAAAAAATTATTAACGTTGGGGCAAAGCTTCACCCAAGTGCACATCGCATACTAAAAAAAGGGGGGGGCGGCCAAAAAGTGGAAGCCTTGGGCTTCCGAATGGAAATGGCTCTACACCGGTGGAGAGCGATCAGACAGGGATTACTGCAGTTGGAACCAGTGCACTCAGGATACCACCACCTGGGGACCTAGTAGCAGAATACAACGGTTAAAGGCTGTTTGCAACGGTTAGGGATGGAAGGCAGATGTTCGCTGTGTGATCGCCCATAAGTTCACCGATTCCAACCAGCATCTATACCAGCATAAATGCCCCGTGTGAATGCACCCAGTGAGAAACTGTGAAAAAGGTTGCTCATGGCACGAATCACTTAGGCAGAGATTTATATACCCTATTTTACCTTTGCACAATGGATTCTCAAAACAGGAGTTGGTTGTTTTTTTGCTCTCTGATATGGATGTATATGTTACCAGCAGAATGTTCCTGTTTGCTTTGGTGGCAAAAAAGATAAGATTAAGGCTAGGATTCAGTGCAGGTTAGTAAAGGGATCACTTAATGTGATGTATAAGGATTGTGTTTGTATTTATGTTTTGTTATGGCCAATGGCTAATACAATAAACTTGATGATGATGATGATGATGACGACGACGACGAGAACTGTGAAAAAGGAAGAATGGGGCAAAAATGGCCAGAGGACAGCTTTTATTTCACCCAGTTTTGTATGATGATTGTAAAAAGTAATTCCTTGCTTAGGCTTTACCCATATGAACATATGAGAATATGGTTGCCATTGGAGAAACTTTGTTCCTTTAGTCTCCTAGCCTTTTAGCTTCCAGCAAACTAGCCAAGGGTGTCAGCAGTAACATACAGAACACACACATCATTCTTGTGTATGCAGTGAGCTGGGAATCTCTAGTTCAAAACTGTAAAACACTCTGGTTTTAATTAGGAACCTCATAGGACTGAGTGCATTCAGGCCTCAGAAAACAATAGTGTGCTGCATGTTCCTGTGCAGCAGGCAAGGAGTATAACTTCTATAAATATCAAGTTCCTGGACTTGTAGCCAGTTTGGTGATGTGGTTAAGAGTGGTGGACTCTAATCTGGAGAACTGGGTTTGATTCCTCACTCCTCCACATGCAGACAGCTGGATGGCCTTGGGTTCTCTCAGAGCTGTTCTCTTAAGAGCAGATCTCAGAGCTCTTTCAGTCCCACCTACCTTACAGGGTGTCTGTTGTGAGGAGAGAAAGGGAAGGAGATTGTAAGCCACTCTGACACTCTAAATAAAGGGCAAGGTATTAATCCAATTCTCCTCCTCCTCCTCCTTCTCTTCTTGGTTGGTTAATGGACTTGGGTACAGTCCTAAGATCAAGCTCCAGCAACTGGCTTAGTACTCAGAGGCTGAAGGACATAGTGTGGCTTGGATTCAGGTACAATTGCCTGTGGTCTTGGCTGGTTGTGACAAAAATCTCTCCTTAGACTTGAAACCACTAGGTACTATCTTCAGCCTCTCAATTATAATAGAGGGTAATTGTACTGACTTACAAGGTTATTCTAAGGATTACTGAAATAATATATGTTAAACATGTTGAACCATCTAGTTCATGATATAAGTTCTATTTATTATTGTTATTTATTGTTCCATAAGCATTATTTCTGAGCGCCCGCAGTTTACTGCCCAGATTTAAAACTTGTGCATAAATGCCACCTATAACTTAACATATATGGTAGACTCAAATCACTGAGTGATAAACAGAAAAGTCTGAGGCTAGTACAAGGAAGGATTTTGCAATTGAAATGTAATATATGTATTTGTACTATAAGGTATCAAGTTTGGATTCCCTTGAGTGGATAAAAACAAAGTTGCATGGTTGCCAGGAAAAATCTAGTCTCTTGCATTTTATGAGTAAAAGAAGTTTATGAGTAAAATAATATTAAACATAGCAAAAATGAGACCACAGAACCAGTTAGGCTGTCTGACTAATATCTAGTCACTCTTGATCTTTTTTAAAAAAGACTACACACATTGATATTATGGTGTCACAGTGCAGAAGGGTTCTCACTAGAGGCATCTAAATTACTTGAAGAGTGGTTTTGATCTAAATTATTTTCTTTTGAGTTGTGAAGTAGAAAAATAATGAGATTTCTTCAGATATAATGCATTAGCATTTTCTTATGTAAAAATTGCAAAACTGATTTTTAAAGAATGTGCTACATCCATACTGATTCATCTTAGCTATTCTTTTATTGGCTTCTGAAAATCCTTGGTTCACTTTGATAAATCCATCAACAGGTCTTTGTGGGAGTTTCATATGGTACTGCATGACAACAGATTGCTAAAAGCTGACTGCTTCAAACTCTTTGAGGAACAACCTGGAACTCTGCTGTTGTTGGAGGATAAGCATTTTGTTTCCTTCTTTGTATACCTAAAGTTTCTTGATTCTGTACTTCTGTGTGATAAAGCATGAAGGATGTGGTATGTGTGTGTATCCTTCATGCTCTAGCTATCTAGCTATCTAGCTATCTAGCTAGCTATCCTGTCATCTATCCATACACACAAAAACACAGAACAGAAACCCCATTCCATGTATGCAGTCCCGTAACTGTCACTGTTCAGTTCAGAGAGTAATCTCCTTGAAGTCTGCAGTTTTTACTTCCCTTTGTTATTACTGCACATACCTCATCCACATGTTGCTCAAATATATAACTTAACATATATAGCTGTCTAAAACAATTATGTATGTTGAAAGCATTCCTTGTCCTAAGGGCTAAGTGGTAAACTTTGGGATTTTATGCTGTCAGCCCCGTAATTTGATTACAAATAATTCCATACTGCTATATACCACAATCATTTTACTTTCTATCTCAGTCCTTCACAACATTATCCTTGAATTTTAAATTATCTTTAAAAATCAGTTATTGTAATCTCAAGATCTGTTGGCCTCAGGGTCAAGGCAGAAAAGCAAATTGATTGCACACTGACAGAACATACTGACAAGACAAAATCTAAATGGGTAGATCAGTCCTTCACAACATTATCCTTGAATTTTAAATTATCTTTAAAAATCAGTGATTGTAATCTCAAGATCTGTTGGCCTCAGGGTCAAGGCAGAAAAGCAAATTGATTGCACACTGACAGAACATACTGACAAGACAAAATCTAAATGGGTA
>NW_015160316.1:34115-49418 GCF_001447785.1 Gekko japonicus
GTAGCTCATTACAAACCGCGGCCAGCGCCATTTTCTTCCCAAACTTAGCTCCACTTTCTTCTCACAGTCTTAAAGTTTGAACAATAAGTATCCCAAATCCTTCTAATAATTTTGTAGTCCTTAACAAAGCCGTTAACAGTACATCCAGCCGAACTATTTTTGCCCCGTACCTTTTCTTCAAATTCCACTTTCCTCTCACTTTCCGCCGCCGCTTCAGATTTCTTCTCACAGTCTTAAAGTTTGAACAATAAGTATCCCAAATCCTTCTAATAATTTTGTAGTCCTTAACAAAGCCGTTAACAGTACATCCAGCCGAACTATTTTTGCCCCGTACCTTTTCTTCAAATTCCACTTTCCTCTCACTTTCCGCCGCCGCTTCAGTAATGGTTGAGGTTAAATCCAATGGGGGGGGGGATATCCCACACGCTTTCAGTTTCTCATCGAGGAGTGCACCTGTGAAGACCAACAGACAAACAGACAAAATTTCTTCGTGTTAAGGCATCATAAAGGAAAAAAATAAGAAGAAAAAAGGTTTTAAAAACGGTTGGTCGCTGCTATGAACATGTTGCCATGTTCCTCCAACCTCGCCTTCTGCTTCGAGGCAACCAGCAACACCCCCTGTGATTCACTGTCAGCGGGGGGGCCCCAGCAAGCCCACTACAACTTCCTCTCCCTCCAGGAGTGGAAGCGGGACTCAGCCGCCATGGCGAAAGAGCCCCAAAAAGACGTGGGGAGGCGGTCGGCTCGGAGCTCGTCCGAAGCCCGACCGTACCGCAGCGCCACAAACCGGAAGTCCCTCCATGGCTTTCTCATCTGGCAGTTGGCTTTACACCTAGCACGGTCGATACACCGGGGGTCCCCCAAGTTACACCACACCTGGCGAGGCAGAATAGCCAACCAAACTGTCTGCACACCGGGCCACCTTGCTCTTATCATCACAAGGTCAGCCTCAGCTTGTAACACCAGGGCCTTGCCCTTCATCAGACCAAGGTCTTTACCCCCTAGGTGCACCACCAAAACGTGTGAAGGAGGCCCCTGCCTTTCTTTGAATAACAGGGGAGGGAGCGCAGGTCATCTCATACCCCTCCTTCCCAACCATTTGTCAACAACCATTTGTCAACAACCATCTATCTAAGGCCCAGTTGAGAACAGATGGGTGTCCTCCTGGCCTGGTGAGCAGCCCAAAAGACCATGCTGTGGCTGCAGACAGTGATTCTTCATCTCACCCCACGGCCTGCAGCACCTGTAAGAGGGACTCCATTAATAACCTAACATAACATTAAACTTTGCAACCCCACATGTATCCCCTGTAAGAACACGATTTCCACAACCTATCTGCTGAACTTCGCTATTGGAATACCCCATGGCTGCCGCTGTTGCAGCTGCCCCAATCCGGAAGGAGTGGATTCCGAAGTGGAACCCGCCTAATCCCAACCAGACCAGTACTTTCTGTGTCAGGGCCCTAAATTCAAACGTAGTTAGGGGAGTGCTGTCCTTATGCTGAAATAAATAGCCTGCACCCTTGCCCTGCATGGCTAAATATTGGTGCAGGGCCAGCATGGGGCATAACTCCGCCTCAGAACACCGGCCCAACTCAATAACAGAACCCTTACCAAGTTGGTCAGTCTTTGATCGCTGAAGTGTGAACCTAAATCTGGAGTCCAGCATGTGAATATCATGCTGGTTGAGCACTAGGCCAGATGTGTCCCAGCGAGAGCCACCCACTAATTCACTGATCCGCAGTGCCCCCAAAAAGGCGATCAGTGATGCCACGTGGAACAGTGTGGCCTTGTATCCATCATTGCAAAGTGTGTGCCACAGTGCCTTGAGCCCTATCAACACTGTTGGGGTTAATGGTTCCCTGGTGTCTATAACCTTGCCACTCTCCCTTGACCAGCCTTCGAGCATCTTCCTAATTCGGAAGTTGTCCATCTTCTCAAACCCAGATGCCTTGTTGGCATAGGCAAGAGATGACAGCTTACCCCTAATGGAACACGCTGACAGGCCCTTACCTCTCAGTGACACACAAAACTGCATAAGATGGGCTACCGGTATGGGCCAAACCTGACTCAGACCGGCTTCCTCCCTAAAGGACAGAAACTGCTTACCCGCCCTCTTATAAGCTCTCCGGGTGGAAGGGGCGAGAGCTAAACTTATCTCCCTGTCAGCCTCAGCCCGCCAACCTGCCATACCTCCACTGGCATCCAAACCGGAAACTGGTCGGCTTCCGGAGCCAGCTGGCAGAATCTCTCCATCTGTTTTCAGGAGAGAACATCAGCGACCCTGTTACTGACTCCCAGGACGTGCCTGGCTTTGTTCTACTAACAACAGAGTGTGAAGGCTCTGACCAGGGTCATGACCCTAGGAGACTTGGACGTCAGTGAGTTAATCATGTGCACTGCGGACAGATTGTCGCACCAGAAGTGACCTTCCCTTTGTCTTGGGGCAACCTGAGAGTGCGTGTGGCCCCACACACAAAGGGCATTCATGCCTGAAGGAGCATGACATGCAGCTGCATGTCCCATGGGAGTTGAACTCCCAGCAAAGTGGGTGTCGCTGAACAGCCTGACCCGCCTGGGCATGAGTACCTGCCTGACCTAGTGATCTGTGACCAGGATGGCCACGATCTGATCTCTCATTTTCAAATCGCCAGTCGGGAGACATGATTTGCAGCCATACGTGCGGGTGAATCAAGGCCGGATTCATGGCTGCCCTCATTCGGAACTCTTTGTCATACTGAAGCCATGCAGGGCTCGGACAATTGGTAAAGCCCTTATAAATGATGTCCATATATTAGAGCATTACAGAAGCCCTCTATGGCTGGTGCCTCACTATTACTGCCGCATAGATTAAGAATCCTGGGAACCACTTTGCCCAGGTCCTGTCCACCCTGCACCTCTTCAGGCGTTCCTTCTCCCGCTCATCTAGGTCCTCCTTATCTTTCCTCTCCAATTCCCTGTATAGCAATGTAAAAACATCAACAAACTCTCCCTTAAGGATTTTGTCCCTAGTAGCAGTGGAGAGGTGATCTCCAAGTGGCAAAGCCAGATCCCCAAATGGAATGGCACCCGCTGAAACTGTTTCATATGTGGAACCCCCAGGAGTCGAAAGACCAAAACCTGAATTTGGGTAGCCCCATCCAGGCCAAACACCTTGAGGAGGTGGCTGAGCCATACCTCCCCATCCTACATAGGGTGACCATCCACCTTGCATTGTGTGCCCAAAACTACCTTGTGCGGTGTACCCTGTAGCACCTTGAGTGCAGGGCCCCCATGGTCAATACGTCCCACCTCTGCCTTACCTTCACTCCTTGGCGGTCCTTTATACAGTTCCACCTGTACTCTGGCTCTCCTGCTTGTCATCCGCACGCTGCCTCTGGACCAGCTGACCCGATGTTGATGCCACTTCTCCCTGTCTGTCCTCAAGAAGAGCTAAGCGTGCCAACACCTGAGCCTGAAAACATTGTTTGGCAAAGGTTTAGACACGTCACGCGCAGGAGAGTGCTCACCCCGTCGACTCTCTAGGGCCCCTAGTCTCTCTAAAATGGCTGCGTTGACGGGGTCCTGTTCCTCTTTGTCAGAGGAGTCTAAAATGGTGGGCCGCCATAGTGGCTTCTTGGAAGGCTTCTTAGGGGCCGGCTGCTTGCCTTTAGAAGGGCCTTGCCCCTTCTTAGGAGCCATTGCTCAATATGGACCGCACAGTATAGACTAGCACTTTAATTAGAAACCCCCTATTGTCCCTTGACTAGAAATGGCCACCCAGAATGTATCTAAAATGGTCACCAGAAAGGCATTCTCCAAAATTGCTGCCCTGGAAGGTCCCTCCCAAGTTGGCCACTCACTTAAGAAGGCTACCCAAGGACACACTCAAGATGGCTGCCTCAATAAGACCTCTACATAATCCAGGCCATACAAATGGGTGCCCTGAAGGACACCTCAAGATGGCTGCCCTTCACTGCCATTCTCAAAATGGCTGCCCTTCACTGCCATTCTCAAAATGGCTGCCCTTCACTGCCATTCTCATTTAAAATGGCTGCCCTTCACACGCCAGCTCATTTAAAATGGCCACCAAACAATACCTTCTTAAAATGGCCACCCCACCTACCAATGTTCCACCTAATGACCCCTAGGGGGCTGGTAACCGCCACCCCCCCGGCCATTATTTGAACCAAATGCAGTTGGGGCCAGTGAATGCTTTTCCTGTGTGTCCAACTGTTGCTGTACGTTTGAGGTGGCAGGACAGTGCAGGCCTACTGACTCCCCCTAGGCCCTCTACCAACTGCCTGTTGAGGTCCTTCACCAACATGCTGAGCCCAGTGGGACCTCTTCTGTCTAAGACACACTGTTCCGTCCCGCCAACACTGCTGCCCTCGATGGCCGCCCCAGGGAACAACCCGAGCTCCCTGGTCTCCTGAAGCCCAGCCCTGGGGACCCCTGCAAACTGCAGCTGCCTCCGCTGACAGCCTTCGAGGGTGCATAAAATGCAACTGCAAGCAGCCTAAAAGGACCGCCGCTGGCTGCCGCCTTGGAAGACTGCCACCTTCTCTCCACGTTGAAGTGTCTGAAGGCCACCGCAGCCTGGCGCCTAGAGCCATCCGTAATCGCGACCACTGCAGCCCAAGCCTCACTGCGCCAGATGCCTCTGTCCCCGCCGATACAGGAGCCGCCGACACGCACACTCCCATTCGGGCCCAGGCCAGAAAGGTAGGCCACGGCCCCTTCTCCACTTTGCGCTTGAAGCTACTCCTTCAAGCACAAGTTGCAACTGCTTGGGTGGGAGCAGAGCCCAGCCATTTTGCAAGGCTGCCTCCGCCCCCCGCCCATGTCACAATGCGCAGCGTCATGGCTGTTGCTGCCCACATTCCTGCCAGGGTGGCAAAACAGCTCCCGGCCTCCAGGGGCGTCGCTGGGAGGCCGGGAGCTCCATTCTGCTGCTACCATGGAAGGATAGCTTTAACCAAATAGGTGATGAGCTTTGGAACAGTGATCTCCGCACAGGACAGTAAGTCAACCCCTTCATTTCTTTTCTGTCGTAGATGGACTGACTGGTTCGCTGAGCATGTGCTGAAACCTCAAAAGGGGGAAAAAATAGTAAGAACTTATCCCAAATAACAGCAAACAGAAAGGCGAAAGGATGGTGAAGTGGGCTCTAGTTCACATAAATTCATGTTTTAATAAATTCATTTTGTCTTTCGGGTGCTGCAAAACTGATATCAGTTTGACTGAGGCTGGTATGCCTTTCCCATAGTTATATACCACGAAATCATTTAACTTCTGGAACTGGACATCCTGTACAAATGTTCTAAGTAGTGTAATTGTGCACTCCCACTCCTCCAGTGCCAGGATAAGTGTTACACGAGGCTAAGAGCTATAAAGACTAGAAAAGAGGGAAAGTGCTGCCTTGTCCAAGACCCATCTATGTTTTTAAGAGCAGTACAACATATTTTTTGGGGGAAATAGGCTTTTTACTGAATGATGGTAGGAGTAGGGCACTCAAGTCTCCTTTCCACACTGAATTGTTCAAAATGCTTTTAGGAGTTTGTGATTTCAGAGGTTTGATTTTGGATTAGAAGCAGGGCTCTAGTCGGGGGGGAGCTCTCAGGTACGGAGCTCCGGAAGAGAACCTCTAGGGGGCGGGGCGGTCACGTGGTGAAGCCCCGCCCCCTTCTTTACCCCGCCCTCTGCTTCGATCCTCATTCCGTTTGGGAATGAGGATGAAGCAGGAGGGTAAGTAGCCGGGCCTTCTGACACACTTCCGGTGATGTCAGGGGGTGTGGCCTTCTGTCACTTCCGGTGATGTCAGGGGGCGTGGCATATGCAAATAAGTTATGCTAATGAGTTATGCTAATGAGCTCCGGCAGCTCTTTTTCTACAACAAGACCCCTGATTAGAAGTAGTGCTTGTTTCTCTTCCCTTGTAATAACTATTGACGTGATCATCAATAAATTAATACACTATTGTAACTGTTCACTGCTTTCTTCTGTAGTGGATTTTTCAATGGCTGCTAGAAACCACCCATTTTTCAATGGCTGCTAGAAACTTTCCACCGCCTGGGAACAATATTGACTATGTTCCTGTTTCAATCCTGTTCTGTATTTTCCACAGATATTCTGTTCTATACATCTTGTCAGCTAAATAAGTGAAATAGTTTACTGTCCATCACCGGCTCTGGGGCACATTTTAAATTTTTGATAGTCTCCTGTCAGGCCCAGATGTGTGGCATTGAAGTCATTTGGCTGGTAATTAGGTATTTATCAGATTTTCTCCAAAAAGGATAAGACAGTTATCTGACACAATTATCTTTGAAAATTGAATCCCCCCCCTGTCCTGCTGAGGATGTTGAGAAGCACAGAGAATGTTTATAGCTAAATGCCTTAAAAATCCCTATGTTGTTAGGTATTGTAAAAGTGAATTAGAATTAGCCATATTTTAAAATAGTCTTTTAGCCAAGTATAGTGCTCTATCATCAGTGTGTGTCTGTAACACTCTTTATTAAGATAAGTAATGTTGGCCCCGTTCACACGGAGCAGAAGCCACGCTAAATAGACGGAAGAGAGGCGGAGTTACCTGGCACGATCACACGGCAACATCTGGGGAGCGTAGAGCTCCCGTGGTTGAACTGTGGCGAACCGCCGACAAAACGGAGCAAAAAACTAGTACCTCGGAGGTACTAGTTTCCGGAAACTGCGGGGCAAGGGCGGGCGTCTGATCGCGTTTCCGGTGGCATCCGGCGCCCGTCCATGTCCCCTTGCGAAGAAGGTTTTTTTTCCCCCCAAGTCTCCGTGGTTGCGCATAAGCACTCAACGGAGCATGCGCATTCGTAGTGTACACAAAAAAAGAAACCCAGTTCGCCGCGCCGCGCGCTTCTTCGTTGCGCGCAGGCATGTGTTGTGATCGACGCCTCTCCGTAACCACGGAAGCTCCACGGTACCTCCACAGAACCTCCACAGGAGGTATGATCACTTTACTGCGTGTTAGTTTGCCCCGGGGCGAACAGCCACACTTCTCCCCCGCAGTTTCCTGCGCGTGTGACCGGGGCCGTTGTTTACTTTAAATATATTCTTTGGAAGGTTTTTGTTTGTTTGTTTTCCTGGCTATAGTGAGAATTTTAAAGGGGAAAGTGAAATTGCTTTCAATTTTTATTCCAAATCTTCTCTCAGGTTCAGACTTGCTGAAGTTATAACTTATGCCTTATGTGAAGTTCAGTTTTTTAAAAAAGACAACACCCTGTCATTTTTTACTCTTTTTGGAGGAAAAAAAATAGATATTTAGATGTTTTAGGAAGCTATTGCTAATGCTGAAACTCAAACTGGAAATACAGTGGTTCACTGTCAGTCTTCTGTGCAGCCCCACATTGGGATTGCGCTTGCACAGACCAGCTACTGGAGGCTCTCTTCCAGCTAAACTTGGTATTTTTAACACTCTGAGGGGAGCCCCTCCCCTGCAGAGCACATTGGAGGCCATTTTCCCACTCAGACTGTGCTCAGCAGGGAGGGGCTCCCCTTTCCCTCAGCTCTTTCTTCGCTACAGCATTGTGAGGACAAGACTTTTTCCAGTTCTTAGTTTTGTGAGTAATCTTTCTTCTCTAAAGATGTTTCTTGTTACTTTTACCAGTATTGCTATGTAGGGTTGCCAACCCCCCTCCCAGTTTGGTGGAGGTCCTCCACTTTTGGGGGGCTTCTACCCGCTGGTGGCCAGCGGGCCACCGGGGAAGCTCTGCCCCCAAGCCCCAACACCCACAGCCACCCCTCTCCCTTCTCTCTTGGGAGAGAGGAGGGAAAGGGGTGCAGGGGGGGGAATGCCAGCTCCTTTAAGTGCAGGAAGCATTTCCCGGAGAGGAGGGAGAGGGACGCGTGGGGGGGGGGAACGCCAGCTCATTTAAGTGCAGGAAGCTGGCGTTTCCTGGAGAGGAGGGAGAGGGGTGCGCGGGGGGGGAATGCCAGCTCTTTGAAGTGCAGGAAGCTGCTGTTTCCTGCGTACCCAATCTCTGTCGGGTGCAGGGGGGGAAACGCCAGCTCTCTGCACTTAAAGGAGCCCCTTTAAATGCAGGGAGCCGGTGTTTCCCGCACACCCGATCTCTGGGTGCGTGGGGGGGGGATGGCCAGCTCTCTGCACTTAAAAGGGCCCCTTTAAGTGCAGGGAGCTGGTGCCGCTAGAAGATCGGGGGGGACATCCCCAACATGATGTCATCACATTGGGGATGCCCCACCCTCTCCAGGAACACCCCCAAAGTCCCCCGCTGGGCGTGAAGATAGGACTTGGCAACCCTATTGCTATGTCACAGAAAGCATTGCTTTAAAAAATGTACCTAGTGCAAGACAAAAATGACTTGCTCTGATGAGCATTTGCTTTGCCTTTTTTACTTGGGTGAGGCCCACAATACTGCCACATGCAAGTTTTGCCTGCAGTTTACTAAAAAATCTTGCTTCGATCGAGCAGCACATTTAAAGGCAAGCGTATGGGAGAAAGTGATTTCTTCCTCTAACAGCCCAGAAGCTAAGGTATCTGCCCTGGTCATGCAAGACCAGTCCCTGACTTCAAGTTCCCAGCTAGAATCAGCCAACTTTCAAGTCCACCTTCAAGTGCATTGGCCCTGCCAGTTCTGGGGACAGAACTGAAGCATCAGATCTGATCATCTGCCCGTTCTGATGAACATTGCAGTTCTGAACTTCCACCCAAGAAGGCTTGACCTAAGACCAAACATAAGGACAAGCATCAGTCTAGCACAAAGACACCTCACGAAACAAGTCATATTGGTTCTGTCCAACCCGACCTTGGTTCCGATGGGATTGGAAGAGATTTCTCCTCTGTGTACATCCCCACTGTGTGCCTCCTCACTGATTTGGTGGCTAAATTTCTATGTTGTGCCATTAAGAGGAGTGGAATGTTTCAACTCCAGCAATGAAGGTTGTATCCTTTATCCCTTGGTGATCTATGTTTTGTTGTGATGCCAATAAAGGTAGCTGATGATGATGTGTGCCTCCTCACCAGCCCACTTTTTCTTGGAAGGAGAGATAGAGACTGATTGAGGTATGCTTGCTGTTCCTGCAGCGAGACAGCCTGTGGAACCACTGCTTTCAGCCCTGTGGCAGGTGTCCATGCCTCCACCTCTTTGGAAAGACTACCCTTATTATTTTCCTTCTCCTTGTCCTCAGGAAATGGATGACTGGCAGTCGCAAAGACCATTTCCAGAACTGAGGCATTCATCTTCTCAGAATTGAGGTGCAGCTTTCACCCTGATTGGGTACCTCCCACAGTGTCTCCTCAGCCCCTTATGGGGCATTCTGAAGGATAGCAGTTTGAAAGGAGTTGTTCTCCATCTGGCCTGGGTTCGGACTTGGACCCTTCACCTGATGGACCCTTCACCTGATGGACCCTTCACCCATTGGACCCTTCACCTGATGATACCATAGAGGATCCTGATCTGATATCACCCAATGAAGTCTTAAGACTCTACGCAGAGCAAATGGTGCAGATGGTGAGGTCCTTGGAGATTGAAGTAACATCCAGTTATCCAAGACCTCATGATAAGATTTTGAACAAGCTACATTCAGACTCACTTTCCTTATTCTTGAAGGTATATCTGATATTTCTGATATATCTGAGAAGCCATCCAGTATACTTGCTACCTCTAAGAAGTTGAGAAAATCTATATTGCAAGACAACTTACAGGTGTGCATTCTTCTACAGTGGACAGTGAATATCAGAAAAATTGATGCAGTGGTACCTAATTTTTTACCTAAGTGGTACCTAGTTTCCACAAGACATTGTTCTACCAGTGTTCTTTCTGTCCCCCACATCAGACACTGAAAAGACACTGCGTTCTTTAAATGTTAAGATGTCTTTTTTGATCATAAGATGTATTTATTATTTTGGACAAAATGAGACGTTTCCAATAGTCCCCATCTTTATTTGTATGTTACTTGGGCAGTTTCAAGGGGAAGCTGGCCTCAGCACAAACCATATCCGGGTGGATATTCTCTGCAATTTGCCTTGGCTATGCTCAAGTTAGTCTGCTCTGTCTGTTGGGGCTTTGAGCATATTCCACAAGGGCACAGGCAACGTCAGCAGTGTTCCAGAGAGGTACCCCCTTGGAGGACATCTGTAGAGTGGCTACGTGGTCATAGTCTGATACATTCGTCAGGCATTACTCTGTGGATGTTAATGGAAGAAGGGATTCAGCAGTTGGCAGAGCTGTCCTGCATTCCTTGTTCCAGTACAGCTCACCCCTCCTCCATGGTAAGTAGCTCTACAGACTCCCAATTTGGGATTGCACAGAAGACGGAAGATGAAAACAGTGTTGTGTTTACCTGTAACTGTTGTTCATCAAGGTGTCTTCTCTATAGGCACACATTTCCTCCCTACTGCCCTGCAATGAGCTCATGGGATATGATTAATCCATGGGTCTTGCGGCAACTCAGGAGAATTGAAGGAAAGGGGATCCCTCCCTGCTGAGCACATGACTGTTTGTGCAAGAAGACAGCCTCCGATGTGTTCTGTAGGGGAGGGGCTCCGCGCAGAGTGTTAAAATACCAAGTTTAGGAGGAAGAGAGCCTTTGGTGGCTGGTCTGTCCACTGGTGCAGTCCCAATGTGTACTTGCACAGAAGACACCTCGATGAACAACAGTTACAGGTAAGTGCAACACTGTTTTACATGTAGTATGCATTGTGGAGGCAGTGGCTTATGAAATAGCTCTTAGGGACTAAACAAGTTGTTAAAAGCTTTTCCTGTTAAATTCCACATATAATAATCAACATAAGTAAAGGATTTCTAAAACTAGTAGGATTTTAATAGTAAAAATTTCACGAAGTAAAGCGTTGACACCTTTCTAAAGTGGTCTTAGTTTTTGTCCTTTAATTTTGATGTAGAACAAAATATTAAAGGGAAAAGAGTCCTTGCCTACAAGTTCACAAAAGCAATGCTTAAATAAACAAATAAACAAGTAATGAAGGAAAGGAAAAATTGCATAGTTGGGATGTAGGACTCTGTCATTCAGTCCTACAATACTGTGTGAAGGATGTGTTCATCAACCAGTTTTAGCAGACAAAATTCAAGAAAGATTTAAACACCATCTGCATAAGATTGTAATCTTAATCTAGGGCTGCCAGCCTCCAGGTAGGGCCTGGGGATCCCCTGGAATTACAGTTTATCTCCAGTCTACAGACATCAGTTCCCCTGGAGAAAATTGCAGCTTGGAGAGTGGACTATGTGGCACTGTACCCTACTGAGGTCCCTATTATTTATTATTATTTATAATAATAATAATTACACATTCTTCTGACTTCTTTTCTGTTCATTCTATCATTATTGTTTTCTTATCTATTTCTATACCTAAAAAAAGAAAGAAAAAGAAAGAAAGCTGGGTTTCCTCTGATACTGGGGCTGAAGAGGAGACCCCTTCAGCGGGAGGAAACCCTCCTCCCTGTTACCAGAGGTCTTAGGGGGAGCACACCCTTCATCTCCTTGCCATACCCACTGGCTATAACTGCTTCTGTATTATTTATCACTTTATATACTTTTACTAAATACTTCCCGCGTAAGGTAAAGGTAAAGATTCCCTTGCTCGAAAGCCAGTTGAATCCAACTCTAGGGTTACGGTGCTCATCTCCGTTTCAAAGCCGAAGAGCCAGCGCTGTCCGAAGACGTTTCTGTAGTCATGTGGCCAGCATGACTAAACACCAAGGCGCATGGAACGCTGTTACCTTCCCACTGAAGTCGTACCTATTTATCTACTTGCAATTTCTTGCTTTCGAACTGCTAGGTTGGCAGGAGCTGGAACTAGAGACGGGAGCTCACTCCGTCATGCGGCACTCGGGTCTCAAACTGCTGAACTACCGACCTTCCCCAGCCTGGCAGTTCAGCGTCTTAACCACTTGAGCCACCGCAGCTCCTTCCCGCGTAAGACACAGTTCTAAATACCCTACTTATTTTTAATACATATATATAATTGCTCTCAAAATAGTCTATCAAGCTATTTGCTAAAACAAACTGTCTCCTTTTAAATGTATCTGTCTATTGATTTAGTCAGTTCTTCCAGAAGCCTCTTGCCAGTATTCTCATCATAAGCTGTAAGAGTTTTGCCATTTAAGTTGGCCAGTAAGTGGCCTGCTAACCATCTGTATTGAATTCCATGGTCTCTGAGTGATTTAGCTATGTCTGGTAACTTCATTCTCACGATGAGAATTTCAGCTGGAATGTCAGGAAACAAAGAGATGATCATATCTTCAAGGCACAGACCCCCTTTCTCCCTCGCAATTTTAAAAAGTTTGGTTTTGGTCTGTACCTCCTTGAACTCATTTAGAATATCTGGACTGACATCTGAAGGGGCTTTTTTAGAGCAGATGGAAGGCAGAGATGATAATTCTTTTGGAGATCGCTGTTTCCCTTGCTGATTGAAGGGTCTGTTGCAACCATTTGTTTAAAGACACAGTAAGGTCTTCTGTTTCAGAGAAGTTTAAAGAGACCCCACAAAGTTTAGCCTTCTTTTCCCTCAGTTTAATTTCTTGGAACATAATTTTGTTTTTAGTCCAAACTTCAAAATCCTTTAGCACCTTCAGTTCCTTTGCTGTTTTCTTCAAGCACTGATAGGCTGCGTCAGCTTTCTTCTCCGTCGCCTGCAGTGTTGTAGTAAGTTCATCAAGTTTTTTGTTTATTGGCTCAATTATTTGTTTAAGGTGGCTAAATTCTTGTTTCAATTGCGCAACATCCCCACTCAGAGACTTAATTTCATTTTTAAGTTCATCTTTTATCTATGCCAAGGCATGCAGAATCATATTTTGATAACCTGCATTGGAGTTGCTTCCTCCCTTCGCCATTTCCTCCAGCAGAGATATCTCTCTTCTGAGTCTCCAGAGTCTGTATTATTTTCCTTTGGGGGTCTGTAGGGGGAATTTTTTTGCTCCCTTCTTTCCTCTAGTCTTTCCCATAGCCGGCAATAAAGTTTGTTTTTAAGTCGGTTCTGTTCTTTGAGAGCAATTTTGATACTTTCAGGGCGTAAAGCAGGAGCATGAGGGAGCGTGAGAGGGATGAAGCCCAGCAGGAAGCTCAGCTACCCCCCCCCCAGGAGTTCCCAACCTGAATCTAGCAACCTTACCCCCCATCCCCTGCCAGTGGCCAGGAGGGACCCGGCAGCCCTATCGTGATCAGCAAAGGCTAGGGCTAGTTAGAGGGCAGAATCAAGTCAGCAGGGGTAGAGAGGGATTACAGTAACATTGACAGGAAAACAGAAAAAAATGGAGTTGGCATATAGAGTTATTTAGTAAGAAGATTAAGAGAGGAAGAACTTGGGGAACATAAAAGGAAAAGAGAACAAGACAAATTTGTGAACAAGAACAGATCATGATTTTTTTTTAAAAAAAAGCAAGCATGGTTATACATTGAACATAATGAGAAAAAGGATGCCAGTGAAGAGAGAAAAGGCAGGTGGCAGAGCAGACCAGATGAGCCATAGAAACGAGAAGAGATGAAACAGTTTCCATGCAGAGGAGACTAGAAAGTAAAATGTTACAACAGTCTAACCTAGAAATAATGAGTTGGATCCCATCAGCTTTTCCACTGGCAGAGGGTGGAAGCTCATTTTGACTACAAATAAACTGTTATTGATCATAATACCTATGTGGACAAAAACCACATAAGATGGGTGTCGCTGGGATGAAGGGAATCAGTGGAGAACAAGCTGAAAAACTAATAGAATCAAGTATACAAGAGAGAAACAATAACATTTGTAATCTTTGCTAAAAAAATGTAAGCCATTGTAAGGTTCTGAATAATTGTAGACTACACAACAGTTGAAATATATTATGAACTTCCTGTATAGCTTTTAATCCCCCCCCAGATATTCTCCTGTACCTATAGAAATTAGTCCAATTCAAACATTACCTCACCTGACTTTGTAAAAATGGCTTAAAGATTACCTCACCTGACTTTTTAAAAATGGCTTAAAGACAAATCGGACCTAAATGAATTTAGGATCCAATGATAGCTGGCTTGAGAGAGTTGATTTATTTTATTCCAAATAAAAGTGGAGTGTGAAGTATGCAAAATGGGAAGTAGCCATTGGTCTCCTTCTCCTGTATTAAAAGCTGCAGTGGTGTTGACCTGGAAACAAATGGAAAAACAGGAGTGACTTCCGGTGGCGCAGCACGGTGACAGGCGGGGCGGGTGAGAGCTCCACACGCCCCATTCCCTCCTGTTTATTTTGGGGCTTTCTCGGTCTCCGGGAAAGTCCTGCCAGATCTCCCGGAGAGAGATCTGGAGCAGGAAGCTCTGTGGTGGCCCCTCCCGTAACTGGCAATGCGGGGAGGGGGTGTCCACCTCTCGCCCTGAAGCAAATGCGGCTGAGTGAAGGGGAACATGGCCTTCTGTTTTGTTTTTACCTATATTTGATTTTTTTTTGGATTACAAGCAACGAAGTAAGAAAAACTTCAGAATTGTAAGTGCACACATCTTTAAGAAAAACGTGTAGACACCCCAAAAACGATTAGCACGGAAAAACAAAGCGGCCAGAAAGGGAGAAGCTAAGTGTTATATATTTATTTTTTCTTATTCAGGGCAATATATGTCGTTCTCTTGGAAAGGATTTATATATTGAGAGGACTGTAAGCGGATTGTTATTAAGTTTGTAAGCTGAAGGACTGGGAAATGGCGTCTATTAGGGGGAAACGAGATGGAGGAGATATTGGACGAAAATATGTTTGTGACAGAAATGTCAGTGGAACAGTTTCTAGAAGTCCTAAAAGAAGGAATACAAAAGGCCCTAAAAGAAGGAATACAAAAGGGGATAGAGCAAGCATTTGCAAATCTATATGAAACCCCTACTTTAACAGGGAGAGCTGAAAACGTGGAACCACATACACAGAATCCGTAGGAGATTATTGGGTGTCAACAAGGAAAGGAGGACATAGAGTTATTATGCCTTCAAATCCCAAGACAAAAAAAAATGTTAAAAGGAGACAATGGAAGAAAAAGAAGAGAAGAGGAAAGGCAAAGGTGTATAGAGTCCTGCCTGAAAAGAAGAAAAAATGGAGAAGGGAAAGACAATGACGATGTAAGTGGAGGATTAAAAGGGACAAAATGGAACGGAGGTATGATTTTTCAAAAAATACTGAGGAGAGACTGGAAATGAACTACCATCTGTGTAAAGAGAAACAGTACACAGACATGTTACTACGGGGGGAAAAGTTACAGATTTATAGAAGACAAATTAAACTATATGAAATTCTTATATGTTTTGATTCTATTTGCTTTGGTAATGGAATGAATAATAATTGGATGTTTATTTACTAGAATATAAAGTTAAATGTC
>NW_015160316.1:49536-49823 GCF_001447785.1 Gekko japonicus
GGCCTTTGTCAGTTTCATTTGTGTTTTTGAAAGATGTATATTGGAGAGAAATAAGTATTGTGTTCTCAGAGTATAAGAAATAATGAGTTCAATGGGTATAAATTTAAGGGTGCTGGAACGATTTGCTTTTGTTTGTAGGTGTAATAATGACTTATAATGGAATGAATAGATTAGAATAATTGGATGTTTACTTACTAGAATATAATGTTAAGTGTTAGAGGATATGAATTTAAGGTTGGTGGAATGAAATTATTTGAGCATGGTAAAAGTGTTTACTAAAACTATTT
>NW_015160316.1:51024-61498 GCF_001447785.1 Gekko japonicus
TAGCAAAGTGAACAAACACTACATGATATCTCTGAACAAAAACACATTATGGGAACACTTTATTCTTGGTGCCTTTTAGAATAAATCTAGTTTATTCCAGACAAGTTTAAAGGATTGTGGTTAAAGTAGTACAGTTGTTGTTCAGTCGCACAGTCGAGTCCGACTCTTCGCGACCCCATGGACAATCTCCCGCCAGGCTCTCCTGTCTTCCGCCGTCCTCCGAAGTTGGCTCAATTTCATGTTCGTTGCATCGCTGACACTGTCTAACCATCTCATCCTTTGCCGTCCCCGTCTTCTTTGACCTTCAATCTTTCCCAGCATCAGGGTCTTTTCCAGTGAGTGCAGTGAGTCCAGTGAGTAGTACAGTACAGCTGTTCATTTCTGTGATCTATAGTGCAAAGGAAGAAGATGTCCAAGAGTAGTGTCAGTTCAGGGACAAATTACTAGCTGTCACGAGTACTACCAATTTTCATCAACTTAATGAAATAAAATGATTGAAAATCATAGAAATGTTGGTTCAGTCAGAAACTAATGCCCCTGAACATTGCCAAGTCATATGTTAAAAATTGTCTTTTGCACTTCACAGTTCTTGTTGTGCACATTGAAGGACAGCTCCTGTGTTGGTATAAATGTGCAAAGATATTTTGAGGGTGAAGACAGATGCTGCACAAAAAGGACTTATAACACTGCAAGCAGAAGATGAAACAATATGGTACTACTTCTGTCTCAACCATCTTCTTTTGGGGGGGTGGCACCGTTCAAGATGGCTGCCTAAGCCCGATCTCCGCTCCTATCACTCCCTTTTATTACATACTCTATGGTGTTAAATTGCAAATTTCATCTCAGACCTTGTGGGACCAGAGAAACTATCTGCTGGCAATTCGAAAATTTCCTCTTCCCAGCTGATAACGGAGTATTACTCTACAGAAAATCCAAAACTAAGTACAGCAGCCTCATGGGCTTCATCTCCCAAAATGGCAGCTGATACACAAGAAGACCACCAAATGGACACTGAAGCAAACAAACATGATATCTTTGAGGCAATGAACACAATGGAAACATGGATCTTAGAAAGAATTACATCTTTTTTGGTCCTCTACAATTATAACTAGAGGTGATTCAAAAATCTCTTCAGGATACAACAAAAAAAGCCAACGATGCTCTATCTTCAAGGTGATGTGCAAACCTTACACACTGAGGGGACTGACCTTCATTAATGAGTTCTTCTCTTAGAATATGAATCCCATCAACTTCACTTGAAATTTCGGGGATTCCCTAAGAAAGCAGAGGAACTCCCTGTGTTTTTTTCCAGATGGGTGTCCTCTGTATTACGACTAAAAGATGGCATCGCTCCTATGATCTTAAAGGCATATCAGTGTCATAGTGTCATAGGACAGTGTCATAGAATCAGAGACACCGGGACTTGGCAACCAGATGCAAGGAGGCACGCTTGCGCAGTCGGACAAAAATGGAGTTCTAGCAGAATCAAGGACTTCGCAAGGCAGTGCTAATGAGTTAATGACCCAGCACGCTATTTGAACAGGTCACTGACTGCTGGCAAATCGTGCTGGCAAACTAGTCCTTCAGACCAGAAGCTCTGCACCTCGGATGCTGTTCCTGAGATCCCGTACTGACTGACTTCCCGGTTCCTGAATCCAGTTTTGTGCATTTTAATTTGCCATTGTGTGTTTATCATTCATTCTTTCTTAATATCTTTGGCTCTATAGCTGTGTGTAATAGTAACAAAGTTAAGGAAAGTAGGAAAGACCAAAACAGATTAACCCCTTTCCTGTATTAACTGCAGAGTTTTATTCTTCTTAGGCTTTGTGCATTTTAATTTGCCATTGATTTTTGAATGATTAATCTGCAACAGAGGTACTGGTGGTTCTTTTTTATACTCATGAAGCTTCTCAGCCTGGACTCTCTTTAATTGCCATACTTCAAAAGAAACTTTATGGAATAAAATGGTGTTAAGCTGGTAAAAGCTGCTGTTTCTCATTACACTTTTTAAATTTTAATCAGATTCAGTATAGTCCATGTGGGATAATCCCCCTCCTGCAATCATGATTGCATTAGGAATAGTCTGTGGTAGGCAACCATTGTTGCTATGTATCAAGATCCCATCCCATAGTAATTGTTGTGTAGTGGGTTCAACGCATTGAAGAATCAGGAAATAGCGTGATTATCAGCTCGTAGTTTACTGGTACACAACAGAACAGAGGATACCAGCCAGATGGCCAACTATATACAGTCCCCGTGGACCACCCAGGTCCCATTGGTGGATTTAAACTTACTGCCAAAATCCCAATTTGTGACCACTTGAGGTTTCAGGATCCTAGTCCCTATTGTCTCTTAAGAGTCAAGCTCTGGTGAATGTCACTGTCACCTAGTGGCAGTCAGCGGACATAACACCCCTCCCCCCATAGTTCAAACCCAGCCTATGTGACATAGTCCTTTAGGTAGGTGGGGGGCCATCACTCTTGTGTGGAATGCCTTGGAGTCAGAACTGGGACAACGGGAGGCCTGTCCTGCCCCATGCCCAGAGTACTAGGAGGGGGAGGTAGCGGAGCCTCATCTGATTCCGGGGCGGAGGCAGGTGCTCTGTCGTCTGGGGCAGCCGCGGCGACTGGGGCATGCTCCTGCAAACTCCCGTTGGGAGTTTCTCATTCCGGGATGTCTGGCAGCTTCCTCTCGGTGTCCCTCGGGGCTGGAGCCTCTGCCAGAGTTGGAAGCACATGCATGCACAGCTGGTCGACATGCTTCCACAGGACCTGTCTGCAGTGTGTTGAGACCTCATAGGACACGGGGCCGGTGGGGCGGATGACTCTGCCAGTAATCCACTTGGGGCCCTTGCTGTAGTTCCTGATGTATACAGGGTCCTCTGGGAAGAATCCCCGCGGCGCTTCCCTCTGCTCGGACAAATTTCGCGACTCAGGGGCCCTGTCTGGGTGTACCCTGTCCAAGAGGACCGCGGGTCGCCGACCCATGAGGAGTTCAGCAGGGCAGCGCCTGCTGACTGGGTTCGGGGTGATCCTTTGCACCAGGAGGAAGCACACCAGATGGAATTCCCAGTCCCCCTCCGTCAGCCGGCTGAGGGCTTCCTTGGTGGTGCGCACCATCCATTCCGCCTGGCCGTTGGTCGCGGGGTGAAATGGGGCGGCCCTGATGTGACAGATCAGATTGCTGTGAAGGAACTCCTGGAATTCCTCCGAGGTGAACGTTGTCTCATTGTTCTATACTATAGTGTCTGGCAACCCGTGGGTGGCAAAGATCTTGTGGAGCACCCGGATGGTGGCTTTGGAGGAGGTGGCAGAGACCGGGCTTATCCCCAACCATTTTGAATAAGAGTCCACCATCACTAAAAACAGCAGCCCGTGGAACGGCCTGGCAAAATCCACTTGGAGCCTTGACCATGGCGTCTGGGTGGATTCCTAGGCTCGGGTGGGTGCGCTCAGTGGATTGGGCCAGACGGCCTGGCATGTCTAGCAGCGCTTTACCCAAGCCTCCACATCTATCCCTGGCCACCACACATAACTCCAAGCCAGGGCCTTCATCCGGACAATGGGCTTCATGTAGAGCTTGCAGGACTCTGTGGCATAGCATGCTGGGGATGACTACCCTGTCTCCCCACAATAAACAGCCTTTGAATGCGGACAACTCATCTCTGTGAGCAGCAAAGGTTATGAATTTGTGTTCTTCAGCTGCCACAGGCCACCTCCTCACCACCCAGCTCAGAACCCGGGAGAAGACAGGGTCCCTGGCCAAGTGGCGGGCAATGTCCGCCGCCTGGAGGAGGGGATCGGGAAGGTCCTCTACTTGTAGAATGTGGTAGGCAGGAGCTGGGTCATCCTCCACGGATGGTAAGGGCAGGCGGCTCAGGGCGTCAGCGTGACCCATAACCTTTCCCAGGTGATGCTGCAGGGTGTAAGAGTAGCCGGATGAGAAAATGGACCACCGCAGGACCCACGGGGAAAGGACCTGCGGCGTCCGACGATCAGAGGTGAGAAGCCCGAGGAGGGGGCGATGGTCCGTGCCTATGGTGAAGGGCCGGCCATACATAAAGTCATGAAAAATGTTTACTCCGGCCACAATCACCAGGCCCTCCTGGTCAATCTGGGCATAGTTCCACTCTGCCGCTGACAGTGTCCTAGAGTAGTAAGTGGTGGACACTTCCTGGCTGGCCGGAAGGTGGTGGGCGAACACCGAGGCCTGTATTTCAAAGGAGATTTGAATAAGGAAGTGCCTCCTGCACCCAGAATAAGGTTTGGACCCCCACACTTCATACACCCCCGTCTTCAGCGGACTCTCCCCTTTGAGGGGACACATTCTGTGTGCTGGTCCAAAGCGTGGTTCCGGTGCCAGTCACTCCAAAGTGTGGTGCCCCCAGGACAAACACACAGGCAGACACTGGGGTCAGACTGCCCCCCCCCCCAATGTTTTTAAATACAGACCTCGGGGAAGCCCTGCAAACAGAAGCTCGTGGCATCAGAACCGGTGTTTGGACTGGGCATCACTGTATGTCACCTTGCAGGGCACAGTCCCCAGAGCATGGGGATGTGTCATTTGGGGTGGTCCAAATATTGAGGGGGGCAGTCTGGCCCCAGTGTCTGCCTGTGTGTTTGTCCTGGGGGCACCACACTTTGGAGCAACTGGCACTGGGACCATGCTTTGGACCAGCACACAGAATGTGTCCCCTCGAAGGGGAGGGTCTGCTGAAGACGGGGGTGTATGAAGTGTGGGGGTCCAAACCTTATTTTGAGTGCAGAGGGCACTTCCTTTATTCAAATCTCCTTTGAAATACAGGCCTTGGGGAAGCCCTGCGAATAGAAGCTCGTGGCATCAGAACCGGTATTTGGACCGGGCATCACTTTATGTCACCTTTCAGGGCACAGTCTCCAGACCTAGGGGATGTGTCCTTTGGGGTGCTCCAAAGATTATTTTGGGGTGCAGCCTAGCCCTAGTGTCTGCTTGTGTGATTGTCCTAGGGGCACTGCACTTTGGAGCAGCTGGCACCAGAACCGTGCTTTGGACCAGGATACAGCATATGTCCCCTCGAAGGGGAGAGTCCTGTGAATGTGGAGGTTTATGAAATGGGGTGGTCTAGACCTTATTTTGGGGTTCAGAGCTTTCCAACTCACTCTCCTTAGTGTTTCTGAATGACTACACAAATAAGTAAGGAATAAGGAATGAATAAGGAAGTGCAAATAAGGAACCAACTTCAGCCTCCTTTTACAAAGCCAGATGATCCAAATGGCTTTCTAATGGCCTTAAAATTAGTTCAGAAACTCCAGCTTGTGCAGAATGCTGCTGCTCTGCTATTATTGGGAGCTAGATGGAGCATATATCTTATTCCCATTCTGCAGACACTTCATTGTGTGCCCATTTGTTACTGGGCTTAATTGAAATTATTGTCTATCACATACAAAGTCCTTCAAGGTCTTGGCCTCTCTCATTTGTGGGACTGCTTCTCTCCTGGTGCTCCAACGCAACTTTGCTCATGTCAGTTGGAACTTCTGCAGGTGCCATTCTACAAATGGGCAAAATGAGCAGCTGTGTGTGCACATGCTTTCTCCATTGTGGCTCCTTGCCTTGTGGAATAGCCTGCCCAAGATAATTAGGAGAGCTCCCACTTTCCCGGCTTTCTGCAGTTCATGGAAAACTGAATTATTCAAGAGTGCTTTTCTGCACTTACTTGGATAAGTGATTAAGGACTGTGGTCTATACTGTTGAATATAGCTTACTGTAAGTAGGATACTTAATGTGTCATGTTAATACCTATGTTACACTGCAGTTCTTTCTGGTGGTTTCAGACATCTACAAACTTAATGCATTGTTTATAGAATGTACAATTTTGTTGCTTGTACTGACTCACTAGCCGACATAGTGTAGTGGTTAAGAGTGGCAGACTGTAATCTGGAGAGCTGGGTTTGATTCCCCACTCCTCCACATGAAGCCAGCTGGGTGACCTTGGGTCAGTCACAGTTCTCTCAGATCTCTCTCAACCCCACCTACCTCACAAGGTGACTGTTGTGGGGTGAGGAAGGGAAGGTGATTGCATGGGATAGAGCAGGTAGAGAAATAGGTACTTTTCTTCCTTTCTCACAATACAAGAACTCGTGGGCACTCAATGAAATTGCTGAGCGGTCGGGTTAGAACGGATAAAAGGAAGTACTTCTTCACCCAAAGAGTGATTAACACATGGAATTCACTGCCACAGGAAGTGGTGGCGGCAACAAGCATGGACGGCTTCAAAAGGGAATTAGATAAGCATATGGAGCAGAGATCCATCAGTGGCTATTAGCCACAAGGTATAGATAAGGACTCTGAGGCAAGTGATGCTCTGTCTTCTTGGTGCTGGGGGGGGTCAACAGTGGGAGGGCTTCTAATGTCCTGGCCCCACTGGTGGACCTCCTGATGGCACCTGGTATTTCTGGCCACTGTGTGACACAGAGTGTTGCACTGGATGGGCCTTTGGCCTGATCCAACATTGCCGTCTCTTATGTTCTTAAGCTACTTTGAGACTTCTCAGGGTAGATAGAAAAAAGTAAAGTATAAAAACCAACTCTTCTTCTTGTTCCTCACTATGTGTAATCTGCTTCAAGTCCCTGTGAGAAAGGTGAATACAGCATAAATAAATAAATAAATAATCAGTACATCATTCAGTCAGTCCCGATGAACAAGAGAACTGTGTACAACTGAACTATTCAGGAAGGCATTTTCATAAAACAGAATTGTGCAGGAGGGCACGTTCTGTAAAGTTCAGTAGTGTTGGAATTCTAATTGCCTTTGATGATTTAGGCTGCCCCCCCCCCCTCCGGCTCCGCTGTGCCGGCTCTTGATGTCATCACGCTGTGCCGGCTCTTGACGTCATCATGATTTAGGCTGTCCCCCCCCCCAACATCATATGTCATTGTTTACTGAGTGTATTATACGGTTTCTGAGGGAAGGGGGCATGGCATAGCCAGATCTCATCAGATCTCAGAAGTTAAGCAGAGTTGTTATTTGGAAGGCAGATCACCAAGGAAGACCCTGCAGAGGAAGACAATGGGAAGCCACCTGTGCTTCTCCCCTGCCTTGAAAGCCCATTGCTGGGGTCATCATAAATCAGCTGTGACTTGACAATCTACACACTCACACAGTGTCTTTACCTCATTTTCTTCTAATTGTGAAATCCACTGTAGAGGATCCCATAATTTATTAAACCTAGCTTATTGTATAAATTATACTGTTATTATTCCATTTTATATTCTAATTTCCAACAGAGGGCGCCATGTGGGGATACTTATTTCCACTAACAGGAAGCTCACTCTGCCCCAACAGCATTTCCTACATAGTCAGTAGACTACCTGTGTCTGCAGAAAAATCCAAAAAGTTAAGAAATCCCTCCAGGGAGGGTTGAATCCCCCCAAATACCTTTTGAAATGGCCTCTGCAGGGATCTAACTCCAGGCATCAACGGTGTGAGAGAGATTAGAACGTTCGGGGAGGGAGGGGAAGGCTTCTAACTGGCTCTGTCAGTAAAAGGGTGGGGGAAGGGCGCTTTCCTGGCTTCTTTTGGCCTTTCAGAGAGGGAGGGAGGGAGCCTTGGGGCCAGGCCTGACAAGGACTCCCAGAGCCAGCCTGGGGAATCCCTAGAGGTTTTGAGGTGGACTGTAAGGAGGGCTGGGTTTTGGGCAGGGAGAGGCCTCAGCTGGGTGTAATGCCACAGAGTCCACCCTCCGAAGCAGCCATTTTCTCCAGGGAGACAGATCTCTGCTGTCTTGAGTTCAGTTCTAATTCTGGGGGTGGTGGTCCTCCAGGCCCCACTTAGAGGTTGGCAACCCTAGGCCTGGCAGCAGTTTAGGGTTGCCAGGTCCCCCCCCGGCCACCGACAGGGGATTCTGGATAAGGTTGCCAGGTCCAGGCTGGGAAACTCCTGGATATTTGGGTATGGAGCCTGGGGAGGACAGGGACCTCAGTGGGGTACAATGTCACAGAGTCCACCCTCCAAAGCATCCATTTTCTCCATGGGAAGTTATCTCTGTAGTCTGGAGATGAGCAGTAATTCCAGGCGTCCCCAGGTCCCACCTGGGGGCTGGCATCCCTAGGCAGCATCCTCTGGGTGACTTGATACCACCTGATTTGCATGACGCAAGTAGGCCCAGCAGCCACCCTATGAAAGCCAATGCGGTGCATCGGTTAGAGCTTCAAATTAGGGTCTGAGACCCAGGTTCAGATCCCCATCTTGCGGTGGAAGCTGACTGTGTGATTTTGGACCAGTCACATACTTTCAGCCTAGCCAACCCCACAGGGTTGTTATGCAGATAAAAAGGAGGAGAGAATAATGTAAGCTGTTTTGGTCCCCTCCATTGTGGAGAAAGACTGTAACTTTCCTAGGTAGAGGCTGTGGGGGAGGGGTGTGGAGATGGAAAGTTGAAGACAGAGAGGCAGATAAAGGTAGGTTGGCTGTTGGGTGGGAAGGAAATTGTGTTGCCAATTCCAGGTTGGCAAATTCCTGGAGCTTTGAGGGGTGGAGCCTGGGGAGGGTGGGATTTGAGGAGGGGAGAAACTACAGACCAGTATAATGCCATAGACTTCACCCTCCAAACCATACATGGAGGAGAGAGAGAAAGAAAGAAAGGGGGGCAGAAGGGAGAAAGAGTAAAAAAAAAAGAGTGTGAGAGAGGTAGGGGGAGACAGGAGGAAGCAAAGGCGTGAGGAATAGGATAACCATCCCGCAAGTTTCTTGCGGGTCTCCACTTGTTATTTTTAATTGTGTGACTTTTATTGCATTATTCATTGTATATATACTGATATTTCTCTCTCTCTCCCTCTGTGTTTGGGTTGTATTGTTTTTATAACTCTGTAATCCACCTTGGGTCTCATTGAGGTTGCATTCAGACGAGCAGCTAATCCCGCCATTATGCCATCTTGAATTTGATCCTGATCTTTTTAATCCATCGTAGCACGACCAGACATCCTCCTGGTGAATCGCCTTACTGCGCGCTGCCTCCATTGTGGATTGTCTAGATGGCATCCACTGAAGGAGGCATGCATGGTGGGGTTTTTTAAATTGCGCATAGACATCACAGCGCGTCCTTGTTGAAGGAGGCACGCGGTGGGGTTTTTTAAAAGAAAACTTTTTGCGCATGCGCATAGACGTGACAGCACGTCCTTGTTGATCCGCGCATGTGTAGAGATTTTTTTTAAATGGCGCCCGCTTGGGATGGTCTGATGTCAGACCACCCTGATGGAAGGATTGCGCACTGGTGGAACGATCAGACGGGTGAAAGTCCGCAGTTGTCCCGCAGGTAACCGAAAACCCCAGATTTAAAATGGTACCTTTTAAGTACAGCTCCGAAGCGTGGCAAAACGGGATGCCCACGGAAGAGGGACATTTCCCAAATGTTTGTGTCTGGACATTACCTTTAGATCCATGAGGCAATCAAGCCTCGCATGGATCTAAAGAGCCATCTGATCGGACTCATTGAGAAAAGCAGACAATAATTGTGATAAATAAATAATGTGCTATTAATATTTCTATTGAGAGTTCTTCCAAAATAGCATTTTAAAAAATTCTTTAATTGATTTTAGAAGGCAAATAATGGTTTAAGTAAAGTGTCTTGGGAAAGGAGTTCTAGAGGCTAGGGTTGGCTGCCAAGGAGGCATTTGCATGAGTATCCAACAAATTTACCACAGACAAAGTGGGTTCCCACTATCATATCCTAATATATTTGCTTTCATAAGAGTTGTAAGTTTTATGTCCAGAAGTTTGTTTTTGAGACTCCTTATGTCTCGAATAATTATGTTTAAAATACCTTGAGTTTGTTGTGTTTTCTTGTAGGTGTAAGAGGTTGATTTATGTAAAGAGACTAAGCAGGGAATATTTTAAATATTTTCTAAATTGTCTAAAAATGTAATCTGTCATTTCATTTTTTCTTTTCCCCACATTGTGCAGATAATATTTGCATAACTTGCAACTGGGCTGGTGTGATGCAAGAACAGAAGCAACATGAAATGGAAACATTATTCTTTTACTGTCGTGGTAGCTGTAGTCAGCCTGTCCTCGTTCCATCAGTTATTGGGTCAGCTTATTCCAGGTAGGATCTAAATTATCCATACTATGCTTTTCGCTTCAGTTTGTACATATTGCTGTGAAAGTCTGAGTACAAGAGGAATGTGGAGTTAACAATTTTTTCAGTATTCTAGTGTTTCCACTGTAGGCAGTAAATAGCTTCCTGATGTAGAGTGGTCTGAGGAAGCATAAGATGCCAAAGTACACTTGAAGGTAAAGCTGCTAAAAATACAGAGAACATGAACAGGCAAAATGCAAATATACAGCAGTCATTGTTAGCCATAGTACATTTTTGGAGTCTATTCCAGAGTGAAATCAGTGGGACAGAATCTAAATAGGAGTGTTGGAAGGGGAAGCTGGAAAGCACACTCTTTGAAGTGTTGGGCATGAACTGATCTCCAAATAAGTAGTGAAAGATGGA
>NW_015160316.1:61548-95444 GCF_001447785.1 Gekko japonicus
TTTCACTAATACGAACTATGAAAGTTATCCTGAATGGTTGTCAACATCTCGAGTGACTGGCTTTCCTTTCCTCTAGTGGATGCAACTGGATATGTCATACTGAGTATAGTGGACTAGTGTTGGTTCTAAATATGGATGCTGCTGAACTATGAAATGACCATCTTTCAAGTTTGGATTCTTGGGCAGGCCTTTTTGATTTAACAAGGCAAAACCTTTAATAGTAGTTAGTAATCTGTACTCCAGTTGTTGACTTCTATAATTTGGTAGTTATTTCCAGATTGGAGCTGATTAGTCAAAGGGGTTTGACCTTAATGGAGTAGTTCTTTTGCTGAAGCCAGGGGTCCCCAGCACGGCACCTGTGGGCGAAATGGTGTCCACTGACACTTTCCTGGCATCCACCAAGTGTTTTAGAAAGAAAGTAGGGCCTCTGGGGCAGCTGATTGGCCATTGGACAGCTGATTGTCTGTGCAGGTCTTTTAAAAAGTTCCTTTGGCAGCATCTGCTACCATGACAAAAGGATCTTTACTGCATGACTGAAGATTAGCTGCATGTATGAAAGTATTATTAAACAATATGTTCCTTTTTAAAGGCATCCTGTTAAACAGAGCTTTTTTCTGATATACTGAAGAGTAACTATTAGAATCGTACATAACCTCATTCCCTGACATTTTGTGGTTGGCGCCAACTCCTACAGCAGTCATTTTGTGGTTGTGCCCACCAGCCTGTGTCAGAATTCCAAAGGTGTCCACAGGCTCAAAAAGGTTGGGTACCCCTGGCTTAAGCCATTGGCTTTTAGTTAGGTAAAGGTATTTCTACAGTAATTCCTACCATGGTAATGTTGTTTCCTTTTTGAAGCTTATTGTGCTTTGTATGACCACATATTATGTTGTTATCAATTATTATATGGATTAACATTATGGTTGATGTAGATATGAAGATTGGCTATTGGTGAATTACTGTTAATGCAAATCTTTGATCAGGTTCACAATTTCAGATGCAGGAATATATATCTGAATTACTCTTTTCTATCAGACTACAGATTTATTCCAGGTATCAGGAAACAAGATCCCTGTTTAGGAGTGCCAACCTCCAGGCGGGATTTTTAGGTTTCCAAGAATTTCAGCTGGTCTCCATGCTTCAGAGATCAGTTCTTCTAGAGGAAACGGCAACTTTGATGGGCAGACTTTCTGGCATCACATCTCTCCCAAGCTTCCTGCCGTCCTCAAGCACCACACCAAATTTGCAGAATTTCCCATGATGGACTTGGAAACCTTATTCGATTGGAGTACTTATTTGATTGGAGTACTTATTTGATTAAATCAGATCTTATGCCGAATCTGACTTAGGTGCATGAGCAAATGAAACCCAGAAGTCCCAGTTATCCAACCATTAATTCTGTTGTGTCACATAGTTAGGCCTAGGGTTACCAGATTCCTCCTGGCAACTGGCAAGGGACTGGGTGGGTGGGGGGGTTCCCAGGAGAATAGGGAAGGTCCAGGCCATGTAAAAACAGTTTCTACCATAGAGTTTTTGCCCAAATACCAGAGCATTGCCTGAACATTGCTGGTGTGATGACA
Source organism: Gekko japonicus (assembly GCF_001447785.1). Classification (NCBI taxonomy): domain Eukaryota; kingdom Metazoa; phylum Chordata; class Lepidosauria; order Squamata; family Gekkonidae; genus Gekko; species Gekko japonicus. Next base: position 63,126 of record NW_015160316.1, read on the forward strand.
TCACTTCTGTTCAACACTGGCAATGTGGCCTGGGCCTTCCTCTTTATCCTGGTAAGCCCCCTTGCCAGCCAGCTGATCAGCAGTGTGGGGGGGCAGGGGATCCCTTAGGGTTGCCAGCTTCCAGGCGGGGCCTGGAGATCTCCCACTTTTACAACTGATCTCCAGCTGACAGAGATCTGCTCCCCTGGAGAAAATGGCTGCTTTGAAGGGTAGACTCTATAGCATTGTACCGTGCTGAGGCCCCTCCCCTCCCCAAACCCTGCCCTCTCCCAGATCCACCCCCAAAGTCTCCAGGTATTTTCCAACCCAGACCTGACAACCCTAGGATCCCTGCCTCCACTAGCAACCCTAGTCAAGCCTAAGGATTCAACTAGTGCAGTCATTTAAGATGAATCTTATATGCAATTATGGCTGATGGAGCCATGGAAATAAGAGTTCATGTAGGTACCATTCATATTTGTGACCAATTTTTATGAGTTTCCTGCATGAAAGAAAAATGGCAAAAACAGAATAGTTTTCTGGTAGAATAGCCTTGTGATATCAAGAATTACTGTGGCATTAACTGATGGATTAGAGAATCCCCCCATACATGTGTTTTCTTCGGTAGACAAATACCTTTGTGCCAAAATGCCATGAATGGAAGGTACAGTTGTTTTGTGGCTGTTTTATGTGAACCACATAATACCTTTAAGAAACTCATAGCAGGTCATGTACATTTCTAGCTGTGTTATACTGTGCCAGTGTAACACCTGTAGTGAGACTGAATTGTTATAATTAAGCCCAGATTGAAAGGAATAAATTTTGTTGCTAAATTCTGTTTCATCAGTTTCCTGATGCAGCAAGTTTCTGAAGATATTTTCTTGCATAGGGATTAACCTGTTTGTCCTAGGTACATAATAGAAGGACATTGTTGGCAGATGATAGCATATATAGTTGGAAGATATGTGATTGAATCGTAATGATAATGGAGTTGGTATCTGGCTTTTCGGTGAGATACATAGTGCAGTCCTAAGTGGAGTTAGTGATTCTTAGTCCATTGAAATCAATGTGAGTCTGTATGTGAACATAAGACCTGTGAAAGACCTATTGTCACAAGATATGTTGCTGATTTTGCTTTAGCAGATATTTCTAGAAAGATTGACAGTATTTCTCTTATGTCTGTCTGTAATTTGGGAGCTAAGAAAGTAATGAAGAAATGACTGAAGTATTAAAGAGTACATTTGAGCAGGCTTGAAATGGGAACAATCACAGGCTATATTATGTTATCCTGTTTTAGTCTGGTTATAGAGAGATTTTTTGTCTCTGTATTGTTAATGGAAAAAGATTATAATTCAACATGATAATACCTATGTATGTTTGTTCTTCAGCTGTTAAGCAGAGGCCACAGATGTGTTGACTCTTAAAACATAGTTATACAATTTAGCTAAAAGTTCTGGCACTCCCAATAGGAAATCATCAAGGAGGGAAAGGATCATTCTCTCTCTTCAAAGCAGGTTTAAAAATCAGCTATAAATGTTTACAAACAGAATTGACATATCATTAAAATGGTAATTCTTGAAAACAGAAGAGCAAGTTAAAAAGAACATAGTGACTTCAAACAACATTGATTTTGAAAGTTGCATTTCCTTCTGTAATTCGAGGGGAGCCTTCCCTAAGTTTTAAAAAAGGAGCTTCTCTGTGTTTTTAAACAAATGAGATTTGCTAAAGATCAGATATGATTGAAGGATTGTGCTCCATCTAAGCTTGAGAACAGAGCAAGGGTAAAGGATCAGTGCCCCATGGTCTTCACCTTCAGGAGATCCTGAGAAAGCTGGATATATGCAGAAAAGTTTATATTGGCAGACAGTATAACAATCTTATTTTCAATTATCATGAATGGTGAAAACAGACGTGGAATGTCACTGAAACGATATGGATAGAGGTTCCTCCCTTTTACACATGTTGTACAGAACCAACTGGAGGGTAAGAGGCAGGAAGATATTTTCTCTTCTCCACTATCAGGCATTTACCCTGTGATGTGTAGATTATAGATGTGGCTAGCTATGAGCTAATTCATCCAGGTTTGAGCCAAATGATATTGAAGAACTCTCAGGAGAAAACATTCCCCCCCCCCCGACTTCTAAACTCTCGGTTGGATGAGCATTTCTGCGAGTCCTACACCACCTCCTATCACCAGTACCACCTCTAACCATTATCCATGGAGGTTATAGCAGCTGCAGGTGGCCATAGAGATTAATGAGGGGGAGAATAAACTTTTCTATTAGCTATCTCTCCCCTCCTTTGGTACCTGAAGAGCTGCCTGGCAAAGTTTGTCATACTGGGAATCTTTGGAAATGTGGTCCCCAAACCATTTAGTATGTTGACTTTGAGGTGCTGGGTTTGGTATGGATGGAAAAGAGGGACTGCTTGTCTGCTTGCAACTGTCACAGCTTCACTGCTAAGTAGGCTTGGAGGATTGGCGGGTGGTGATTGATGTTAATGAGTTCTCCCATTTTAGATGATATACACCAAGCATAAAAACAGGATGTGCAAATGGTTCTCAACACATATACTATGTATAACCATGTTTGATACCATATTAGTTATAATTCTCAACTAAAAAAAGACCTCCAGAAGTTTGTAATATCATTTCAGACTTGTTTGCCACATGAAAGTTGTTTGCCATAGTACGTTCTTTAAAAAAATTTTTGCAGAGCTTGACTTACTGGTATAATTCTATTTTTTAGCATTGGATTCTGGTTAAAAGACTAGCCACAATTTATCTCTTTTGATTAAATTTCTTTCAATATGGAATCACAGGTGGCATCTAGACATTTCCCTATAGTTTATAATGAGCCTCAGATATCAACTAGGAAATTATTTTACTCAGCTAGACATCCAGGACAGCTGGTGGTAGGAGTGGTGGCCCAATTATTATATTGTTGGAGATCAAATAAAAGATTCTTTACAGCATTCCATTCCATTCATGTTGCTTCTCCTCACTTGTATTTTAAAGACCATTCTTACTACTTTAGTCCCTTTTTACCGGAAATGAAAATATCATTTTTCCTTTGGAGATGTACTTTATATTTTGCCTGAATATTAACGGTCGGACATGATAATGTCTTTTTTCAGGACAGAAAACTTTTTAAAAGGACTTCCAACTTTTAAGAAGTAGAGCTGGGTGTCATCTGTATATTGGTGGCACTTTACTCCAGATCCTCTGATGATCTCTCCCAGTGGTTTCATGAAGAGGTTAAACAGCATGTAGATGTTAAACAGAGGTAACCCTGCTGGACCCCCTGGCATAAACACCATGGACCTGAACATCAGTTCCTCAGCACCATCTTCTGGAATTAGCCAGCCAAGTAATGCCAAAGTATGATACACTTCCCACTTCGGACTCAGCCAGCCTTTCCAGAAGGCTACTGAAATGTACTGGCTTCGAGACACGTATAGTGATCAGCTCATAGTTTATTTGTGATTCAGCTCAACTAAAAGATGACACAAACAGGGCAGAAGCCCTGCTTATATGCGTGCAAATCAACACCCACACACCCACACACACTCCCCATGATAGGCTATTTACATTGCACGTCTTAATCAATAGGTCCATTCCAGGATCCTGGCTGCCTATTGTTCTGGTAACTCAAGCTTAGTCAGTATCCGGTGCTGTCCTGGCTCAGTTCATAATAGCTACCATAGTTAGGCTTGCCAAGTCCCCCCAGGGGGTGGGGAAACCCCCGCCCCAGAGGCCCGTTCCCCACCGCCAGATCGGGCCCCGGGGAAAACTCCACCCCGACGTGCACGTCACCAGGAAGTGACGTGACCACGCCGGGCACGCTGGGGGCGGGGCCACAGTCATCCAAGGAAAAACTCTATGGTTTTCCCTTGGATGGTCGTGGCCCCGCCCACAGCGTGCCCGGCGTGGTCACGTCACTTCCTGGTGACATGGATGCAGCGCGCGCACGCTTCGTGCACATGCGCATGCTCCAGGATCAACCCAGGAGTCCCCCGCTTCAGGACGAGGTACGACTTGGCAATCTTAACCATAGTCAATGGTATGAAATGCCTCAGAAAGGTCCACAAGAATCAACATGAACACATTTCCTTTGTCACTGTCCTGCTGTAGAGCATTAATTAGGAAAATCAAGGCTGTTCGTGTCTCAACCCCAGGCCTGAATCTGAATGGAAAGGGTCTAGATACTTATCCTCCAAGACTGCCTGAAGCTGTGTAGTGACCACCGGTTCAATCGCCTTTATTAAAAATGGAATGTTGGGCAACAGGTAGTAGTTGTTAAGGGGACAGGGATGCCTTCTTCAGGGGGAGTCTCACGACCACTCTTTCTTGATGGTTGGAGTTGTACCCTTCTGTAGAGGGTAGTTTATTACCTCCCAGACCCACTCAACCAACCCAGCCTGGCTTGATACCAACAGACATGAAGGGGAATGGTGGAGTCTAGATGGGGAGTGCTACACACTTCAGAGCCGCTTGTCCTCTTCATCAGTTCCCCTGGAGAAAATGGCTGCTTTGGAGGGGGGACTCTGGGGCATTGTACCCCACTAAGGTCCCTTCACTCTCCAGGCTCCATCCCTAGATCCCCAGGAGTTTCCCAACCTGAAGCTGGCAACCCTACAAAACTAAGAGAACCATAAATGCAGATTGACTTGGCAAAAAGCAACTCACCCCAGCCACAGACGATTGCAGCTGATCAGATTAGACGGGGGGGGGGGGGGACTGCAGATCGCACTGAACCCCTTTCAAGTGTTTGCAAACAAATGGCGCAAGCAAGAACTGCAGATTGCAGTCTCCATAAGGTTAGAGCAGAGGGGAAGCAGCTGATTGGAGCCAATGGGAAAAGTCCTGTAGGTCACAGGGAGCAGGGGTGGGAAATGGTCAGTAAAAGTCATTTTTTTCTTCTTGGTCAGTAATTTGTCATTTTTTTAAAAAAAAAAGGTCAGTAAAGTCAGTATTTCTTTGATTTTTGTGACTGCTGTTTGTATTTTTCTGTTTTCATTACTACATTTTTGGGGAAACATGATGACTTCCCAGTGAGAAGATAAATTATTTTCAGTTTAGTTATGAAATACTTTAAGGACTTTGTTCCTAAGAGTAAAAATGGTTTGGTGAAATCTTCCACAAAGTATAGAAACATAATTAACCTTTTAAAACATGAGACAATGAAAGTAGAGGTGATGGATATTGTGCGATTCAACATGGCACAGCTTATGCTAGAAGGAGTTGAGAAAGCAATGGAAGAAGAGGACAAGGGAAAAAATACTTGTGGGTGCAGTGCAGAACACTGTTGAGAAACTAAAGAATTCATGAATAACTTTATTTATTTATTTATTTAGCCACATCTCCTGGGTAAACCAAGGAGCCAGCCTAGAGTGGGGGCGCAGAGGGCGTCGGGGAGCGATCTCATTGATGGCTGCCAAGAGTCAGCTGTGCCAATCCTCATCACTAATTTTAGTAGTGTAGTCCAAGTACTAAAAAGATTCTTCAGACATTCTCAAGGCCATCAGTATACCCAGTGAAATTTCTGAATTTATTTTTTTCAAATGAGATCCTGTGCCATATCAAACTGCTTATTAAAGCCACCCTCCAAGTTTCAAAAGCAGTTTTCCATGCAGCATGAGAAAGGATGGTGCTATTTCTGTTCTAGATATGCAAGTTTGAATCTCACAACACAGAGAAGTTGTCATGCATTCCACTGGATGCAGACCATAATGTTTCAAAGCAATATAGTATGATTCCTTGAGAAGTTTTGATGTTAGCGCATATATTGCACTTACAAAGCTTATCGTAAACTTTCAATGTTTCTTCAGATTTTTGTTGCTTGTGGAGGAAGGAAGTCATTGAAATGAATTATTTAAAATATATACACTGTTTATACTGTACACTAATGATTTTAAGTTATTTTAATAGCTATCATATAGTGCTAATGCAAATATATGGTAGTATCTTCCAGATGTTCTGAATTATTTCTGCCTTGTATTCAGAGCCCATTCAAATCTCCATCCTTCAATAACATCACTTCTGAGTTTTTCATCTTGTATCCTTGCATCTTACCTTTAATTCACATGTAAAATACACTCCATTCTACCAGATCTGTCTCCTAATACATATAAGGTCTCTGTATGCAACACATTTATTTGGTCAGGATATGAGTTCTGCATTTCTGCACTATTATATTTACTTAAATATCATATAATTTAGGAATTGATAAATAAAAGAACATATATTTATTAATGGTAGGTACTCTTTCTGTTCATATATTGATGGAGTTGCTTAAAAAAAACCCTATCCATTTATATTCAAGGCAGATACAAAAATAGGAAAAAATGGTCCAGAAATAATTTAACAATAATACTTTCTATACAGATAAGCAAGCATTTTAATACAATGCATATATTGCTGGAAAATCTTTCAAAAGTTGCAAGACTCAAATTGTTAGGAGCTTTATATTTCAATAGCTTTTATTACGTGAATCACAATTGTATCTAATGATAAGATCTCGATTCATTACATCAGGTGAAGGTGGTCCTAGTTTGGCATAATAACCACAAAATATAATCACAGTGTCATAGTGATAAGGCCAGAAAAAAGCCTCAAGGTTGTGAATACGGACCAGAGTTATGGAAAACGTAGGTACAGCCAATGTTCCTTCCTTAAGCAGAGTGGCCATATTTTGAAGGAAGACTTCAAAGGAAGACACAGAAAATCAGTGGTGCTTATAACGCTCAAGATATTGTTTTGCCTCTTGTTTTCTAGGGGATTCTTTCCTTCTCTCTTTTTGTTTCAGTATCCCAATGGAAATCATTACCCCTGAGGTGTTTTAAGGCCTGGTAGGGTTGGGAAAACTTGGATATCCATGGTTTTTGACAGCTAGCATAAAAGCAGTTTAGCAGCGGCAATGGTCTCCTGGATTGGTTCTTGGGGAAACAATTTGCAGCCCCATGGTAGCAGTTTGTAAAAAAAAACAAGGTTAAAAAGATCTTCATGCTGTGCATTTCTACTCTAGTGGTAGCAATTCCAGCTAAGTTTTCTACAAAAAAACGTCTTTTTAAAGAACTAAAACTATGAATCAGAAATTTTGCTTGCCATTTTAAAAAGACAGCATTTAGTTCTGGTAGTAGTTTAAAAACTCCATTTGTCAACTGACAGCATGTGATTATATCAAAGGGTAATTTGCTTTCTGAAACTCTTATTACATGAACATGTGCTATAGAATAACATTGCTTTGCACTAGTTACTTTGGGACCATATCTCAATTCATACTAAATGAATTACTTCAGTAAATCAGATTAAATCATAGGAATGTCTATGTAAACACATTATATATAAGTAGATAATTTTATATAAGTAGAATAGTATAATCTGTTTTGGATGGACGCTCCTGTGCATCTGAAGAAGTTTCTTACTAATGAAAACTTATGCTGGAATAATATTGTTAGTCTTTAATGTACTACTGACTCCTGTTTTGCTACTAGGAATAAAGAGAGAATCACTGAAATAATCTACCAAAAATATTATGCTGTGAAAAATTACTAATTACTTACTAGTCTTTAAGCAGCGGCTGGACAAACATTTGTCAGGAATGCTCAAGGCTGATCCTGCATTGACCAGGGGATTGGACTAGATGGCCTGTATGGTCCCAACTCTGTGATTCTATGATAAACTCATGTCGTATTGTAATTAATAAATGCAAGTTATACAACAATTTCTGTGTGTGTTGATTATTAATACTTATGCAATACTAGGACTGAAAGTTCCAATACAAATTTGTAACAACATTCAAACAAATATCTGGACACCAGGCTAGCCCTCCGTCAGCTGGATTGACATGGAATTTCTACATTTTCTCTGAAAATAGGACACTTGAACTTAATGTTGAAATAGCGCTTTTTGCACTTTACTATGACTGGTTGCCAGATGGTTGTTTGAATGACTTTACAAATTTGTATTAGAATTTTTAGTCTTGTTTTGCTACAACAGGGTACCATGGCTACCATCTGTAATTAGAGTTATATTTTATCTAATGTACAGAACTGTCAAGAACCACCATGGGCCCCTGGACAGTTTCCATCTGGGCCACCTCATATGACCCTGATCCAAACCAAGTAGCATAAAAAACAAAGGACTTTGATTGCTGTTACCCATGAATCTATAGTAATAAAAGGATCTGCATGTCCATCTGTCTGTCCATTAGTGTCAAGCATAACGCAAAAAATAAAACTAGTCATCTCAGAGTTGTCCAAAGTTGTACAAAGTTAAGATTCAGGATGATCGTGGGAGTTCAATGGCCAAAAATAAATGGAATATCCTGGCCCAGGTTATCTTCGGAACCCCGCCCCCATATGTAATGAAAGCTAAGCTTGTGTAGTGGTTGAGGTATTGGACTAGCATCTGGGAAACCCAGGTTTGAATCCCCACTCTCCCATGAAAGTTTACTGGGTAACCTTGGACCTGTCACATACTCTCGGCATAACCTACCTCACAGGGTTATTCAGAGGATAAAATGGAGAGGAGAACAATATAAGCAGCTTTGGGTCCTGCTTGAGAAGAAAGGTGGGATATAGATAAAGTAAATAAATATTCTAATGTTCTAACTTCTGTTCCTCATTTGTTACCACTAACATATTAACATTCTATTTTCATACTTGTAAAGAATGGAGGGGGGAACATCCTTTTACTACTTTGATAGAATATGGCAAAATAGTAACTTCCCCCTTCTAACATAAACAAAGATTTGTGATGGATGAAGAGTTGAGACTGAAGAATGGGGGTGGGGTATTAGATTAGATTAGAAGTGGGTATAGACAAATGACGGATCATGAAAGGAAGAGAGCAAAACAAAGGAGAAACGTGTCCCTCAGCCTTCTAGTAAACTTTGCTAAAAGGCCTAGTCAGCAGATTCTGGGTGCTTTTTACTGTGCCCCTAGTGGCTGTACTCAGAATTTTTAAAATGCATTTGATGAATACAGCATGACACTGGACTCTGCAGGAGTCAGGTAAACTAAAGAAAGAGGGAAACCATAGATAATTACCTTGTTAGAAGGCTGCATCCTGGCAATGACTGTCGCTTGTCCTGGCTAGTCTTGCCTTGCTCCAGTGGTGGATTGGCTGATGGATTTAGCAGGATCTGAGAAGCAAATAGTTTCCCTCAGCCTTCTAGTACACTTTGCTAAAAGGCCTAGTCAGCAGAGTCTGAGTGCTTTATACTGTGCCCGTAGTGGCTGTACTCAGAATTTTTTTAATGCATTTGATGAATACAGCATGACACTGGCTTCAGGGGCCCTACACACGAGGCCCCCCTCCAAATTCTGTTACCCCAGTCCCCCGTCGGCAGCCCTGCTAATGTGCGCTAGTATTCAAATGTGTGACAGCTTTAACTGGAAAGAATTGTCCAACTACCAGTGTCTTACAAGTGACAATATTTCTCGGATAAATGTCTGGAAAGTGTTTCCAGTACTATAAGGAGCTCACACTGAGCATTGAGCTCTGAGACATGACAGATTAATTTGCAGTGGGCATGAATTCTTCCCGTTGGGAATTTAATCCAAAATCTCATTGGTTTTAGCAAGATGTAAAGAAAATATACAGAATAATGAACAATGTTATAAATTTTTAATAAATGTAGCTAATTATATTGTATATACAGCAGTTCACATTAACTTTTGAATCCTAGAGATGGCTAACAAAATATTTTTTTTCAATAACTGCAGAGTAAAGTGAATGTAATCAACATTTTTTTAAAACCTGGTATGGCTGCTTTTCATATATGGCATCTTTATGAATTGGTATCCTTTTCCATTATAATACAGCGTAATCTCTGAGCAAACATAATCTCATCCTAATACTGTACGTTATTCTTAGCCATTTATGTTTGTTTGAAGCACATTACATTAAGCTATAGCTGAGGAGATCATTATAGCATAACTCAAACACTGAAGGATAAATATCAGACTTTAGTTTTATTTATGGTAGGGTAAGTGATCATGTGTGTGGCGCTGTAGAAACATGATGTATGTCAATCATTGTGTATATCATTTGTAAACGTTAAAAAGTCAATTTGAAGGACATTCCCCTCAGTTCTGCACCTACCTGTTATATTCTTTCACTTGAATCATGCATGTATTTACTTGGAAAGAGTCCTGAAGAGTTGGACTGCTACATAAATGTGTGTAGGATGCATGCTTTAGGCAGCTTGTCCAGTTGAAAAATGCAGTATCTTTAAAAAGAAAACTATATCTGCCATCTGTTCAGATTATTTTTCCAGCGATGCTTTTGTCAGCCATCACTCTCCCCTTTTATTTTGATTGACACCAAAAATTGTCAAAGCCCCTTTAATGTTTCATTTTCCTCAGCTCTAAGAGTTGACCTTTGTTTATTCTTTGTCTTTTTTGTAAGAACGACAAAGGCCTGGAAATCCGATCAACCAAAATGTCATGCCCGAAAAAACGGTAGATATTAAAGCAGCGAGAGAGAGACAGAGAGATAGAAAACATCACACATGCTTTGCCTTTTAGATGTTGTCACTATATATACTGCCAGGTCTTAATAAAGAAAAGATTGCCAGCTGCACTTCAATTCAAGGTCTCTTTATTAGCCTTAGTTTATCTAGCATGAGGTTTTATTTAATTGTCTGAATGGATGGTAACAAACCAAGAGACACAGTCAGCTGTGTGATACTTAATGAAGAAATCCGTATTTCTAATCTAGCTGTAGAGCACACAACTCTCCTGCTTTGATGAACTGGCCTTTTGTGATGAACCTGACTGGAAAGCCACATGTGTTACACTGACTATCTAATTAAGTCATCAGAATGCAATGGAGCAAGTGGAGGGGTTCACATGGGCTCATATAAATAATTTCAGTTCCTCTATTACCTGGCTAATAGAAAGTGGCACTGTTCCAGATTATGACTGATAGGGGTTAGATGGTGCAGCTGCTGCCAATATCCAAGCAGGTAGATTTCTGTGAAACACTCTTTTTCTTTGTCTACAAGAGTTGAAAAGTCACTTTGTTTTACTTCTCTACATTTTACGAGGGTATGCTATTACCTTTGATCCACTGCTACTGTCTCTTCCTCACCTGTCTGTTCAGCAGAAACTGACTTGAAACTATGATAGATTTCTACAGTTTTTCTTCAGGCTAGTCATTTACTCCTTGAAAAATGCAGTGAAAGATTTTCATATGGCCTTGAATATTTTGCTTTCTAACATTTGTGTGCTCAAGGGACAAGTGGATCCTAGGCATGTAGCTGCTGGCTTAAGCTCTACATCTGTGAAAAGAAACCTTCAAATCTAGGCAGTGACACACACATGTCAGAAATAAAGGATCTAGAACTAAAAGGCAAGACACCACTATAGTTAGAAGGAATGCTGAGATTCCAACAGGGGAGACATCAAAAATAAAATGTATTCTAACAACACGAATATTGGACAGGGAAAATTGCAAGTCTCAAGAAGTCAAATAATACTGAGTACACATACTCAATACCAAACACTAAGTATATCTCAAGAACAAATTGCCCCAACCACCCAGATTCCAAACAAGTTATCACTCTGGAAGCAAGGCAAGAGGCCAGAGAGAAGTTATTTCCTTGTGGTTTATGGTAGCTTACAAGTCACAGTTTAAAGCATACAAAATGAAGTAGAGTCCCTTACCCCTTAAAAAACACCTACAGCCCCATTAAAAGCCCCAGCAAATAAAGAGAAACGTAAATAGCATAATATCTACAACTTTGGAAGGTCCAGCACTGTTTAGGAGGTCTAAGCATTTGGTCAGCAAATAAATCCAATAGAGAGAAAGAAGCATCAGTGAAACATATAACGTATCAATTATATTTCTACAGCAACAGAAATATGGGTGGTCTGGAGCTAGTCAGCAGTACACAAACACAAGGTAATGAAAGAGCTTTGAGTAAAGGATTCTGTGCCCAGTTATAGGAAAAGCAGTACACCACCAAGCTAAAAGGTTATTTTCTTTCCAGCCTTGGAAAGAAGGAAGGGAATTAGGTCAGTTCACATGTGTGCTCTAATTGGATGACTAGGAGAGGACAGAGTTCTGTGATCCTGTGAATAATGCTGAATCAGATAAAAGTGAGAAGGGTTCCAGATGTGCAAAACATTTTAATACAAGATTGTACTAAACAGAGGTAGGATAGGAACGCATTGTTTCCATCTTGATGCTAACAACGTTTGGTAATTCTTCAAACAAGTATTGAGTGTTTGTGTCTGGGAATCAAATCATCCAACTGTTTTGTAAAGTTCATAAGTAATTGAAGTTGTTCTAGTGTGATTCTGATTCAAGCCAAGAGAAAAACTCAAAGTAACAGCTATGGCACATCTTAATTCTATCCAATTCACATGGAAAAATTAAATATATTCTTTGTGGTTTTTGATCAATTAACCAACATCATTGTAATATTTCATCTCAACACAATATAGCTAAGTATACTAGACATATTATCCATAGTACAGTTAAGTATATCAGATAGTTGCCCCAAGCACCCTTTCAAAGAAACACTAGACAACATCTTCAGGTTGAACTGATCTGCATAATATTATATATGCTGAAATGTAAATAGATGGGTTGTGCTAAGGCAGCCTGCCTGTGACGGCCTTCCCTGGCAGACCCACCCTGACTCCAAACACGGCCAGCATCTTCTGCCAGCTTTGTTCATCATCGCGTGCACGCAATGTACTAAGAGGTACCCATTTCCCTCTCCTGATGTGCTGCACAGCCACTACCAGGTTCAGAAAGATGTTGCTCAGCACCAAGGGCTGCTCCTTCCAAGCCACACCCTGCCACACAGCCAGTGACATGCCATTTTGGATGCTCCTTCCATCCTCCTCGGTGTCTCAAGGTGCTAGCCTATCATCCCTACCAATAGTGATCAGCCTGCCCAATCCCTGCTAACTAGTTATGTGTTTTTGACCAGGCCTATTTAATACACCACCCTCAAAGAATGCCAGACATCATGAAGCAGGTGAAAAAGACCCATTCCAAGCACCAATCAAGGGGAACCCAAAAAAACCCTGCTTGGCCCCAAACGGTGACCAGCTAGTCCAATGATGCCTAAGGGAGAGAGAATGGGCAGCAGCGAGCAGCAAAAGTTTGCTCACAGGAGGGACGACTACCTTATAAACCTACATGTTGTGTGTGTGTGTGATATATGATATGATAAAATGTGATATGATATGATATGATATGCCGCCCTGAGCCTGCCTGGCAGGGAGGGCAGGATACAAATTAAAGAAACATAAAATAAATACAAGTCGTGCCCCCTGATTGGCTGCCCAAGACTTTTGCCCACCAATAGAGCTCCCTGACATCTTTTAATTCAATGGGGCCAGGGCATTAATGCCAGGAATTCTTACATTATCCAGCATAAACAAGAAATTGGAACACAAGGGAGAAAGGATAATATAGAGAAACACAGTGAAAATTATATATTTACCTTTGTTTATTACCTTGCTTTATTACTTTCTTTTTAAACAATAATTTATTTTCTTTCAGTGTAACCTGCCTTTTACTGAAAGTCAAGGTGGATTAGATAGTATAAAACAATGCGGATGGATAGCATGAGACATCCAATGAACAAAACTGGAACATTAGGAAAAAATAGAAGTATCAGAAATGATATGTCAAAAATGGAATTGCATAAATAGAAAGCAATGCAGTAAGGGAAAGACAATATACTAAACAGTTACATCCTATTCCCTTTATAAAAGAGAATAAAGGTAAAGGTTCCCTTGCTCGAAAGCCAGTCAAGTCCGACTCTAGGGTTGCGGTGCTCATCTCCATTTCAAAGCCGAAGAGCCAGCGCTGTCCGAAGACGTTTCCGTGGTCATGTGGCCGGCATGACTAAAAATGACTTTAAAATGAAGTGCATTAATTTTGGCATTTGTCTTGTCTTTTTAGTAGTTCAGAAGATTAACTCCACTGCATTGTCTTGAATGAATGGCATTAACCTTTATTTAAAAGTTTACATTATATGTTTATATATTTTTTCTTTTTTCAATATAATGCTTGTCTATCTGTCTGTCTTACCTAGCATACATCTGAGGAAGAGACAAGTATAACATATCTGCACCTTAGTTTTTGTTTTTGTTTTTTAATTACAATGGTATAATTGAACCATCTTTGGAATAAATGGAATTTCCAAGCCTGTGCTTGTGGTTTTGGAAGGACCATGTACACCCACTGAATTAATTACAAAAAATAAAAATAAAAATTGATCTTTGAAAGTTAATTACAGATTAAGACATTCATTCAGCAGCTAGTCTAGCATTAAGATCTGATTTAAAATATTTACATTTTGTATTACTGCTGTCCCTTTAATCCATCAGTGGTACAGTCACCTTATAAGAAATAACTGAAAGTCTTCAGCCAGCGTTTGGAAGACCACTTTTTGTTAATTCACATCAATAACAAATGCTTGGAAAGAAAAATGTTCAACATACATAGGGATCATGTCAGCAGTGATCAGTCATTTATTATTATGTCTATGTCTCTTAAAATGCTCAAATGGTTCCTGTAATGTACTCTGCTATTTTGTAAATGTATTTTAAAACAGAGTAATGAAACCTTTGCAAGCAATACAGTGCTCATGGATGTTGTACATAGGAAAAGACCTGTCATGGTGCTTTTAAAATGTTTTTAGGAAAAAGAAACTTGTCCCTAGAGAAATTCATCAGAGATTGGAGTACATAGTAATTAGGATAATACACAAGACATTATTCATTTTAATGAGTTATTAAAATCATAGTGACTACAAGGATTTAATCCAATCAGTTGTCTAATGGTGGATAGTGCAAAAAATAAAACACTTTATTGTATTTGAAGAATACAATTAACATGAAATATTTGGATTAATTTCTATAGCTATACACATGCATTTAATAAAGGCCTGGTTTATGCATCCCTGCACACACACCCCAATAAGACAGCAATTTTTAAGTATGCAGGCCATTATGATCACACAGATATAGTCAGTTAATAATATGATGGTTATAAACTGGGCCTTGTAAACAGGACATGGCACACTGGCATATTTTTATAGAAGAATAAATTATTATAATATCTGTAGGAGAACTTTAATTTAAACTTTTATTCCTTTTTCTGCTCTTCATTAGTTTAAGCAAACTAAGTCCCAGGAAGATTACATTTTTATTTAACTGAAACAATCTTACCGGATGCTGGATAGGCAAAACAAGCAAATAAATTTTCAGATTTAAAAAAGACAATGCAAGGAATTTTTTAAAAGGCTTCAGATAAGATACTTTCAATATGAAATGTAAAAGCAAGTTTACATTCTCTAGGGCTGTGATCACACATGCCTTTAGATCCGACATAGGTGCAAATGCCTGATGGATCTAAAGGGAGCGATCAGATAGCAACATCTGGGAAGTGTCCTGCAGTCGTCGGCAACCCGTGCTGCTCCACCATGGAAGCGGAATTAAAAGACATTGGGTAAAGTCTGGCTCTAACTAGTTGCGACAGGCCACAGATGGACTTTCTCCTATCTGATCGCTCAAGCACGCTCTCATGCCGTTGGGATGGTCTGACCATGCCATCCTGACTCCGTGCCATTGTTTCCCCCCCCCCCTTTGCAGTATGCACATCATTACGTACTCCATAGGGGGCCCTCAGTGCAGAGGTGCAATTCCTCATTTATGTTCAAGGGAAATAAACAGCAAAAAAAAAAGACTCATCCACAGTTGCATCTGATTACACAGTGATGGGCTGAGCCCACAGCTTCAAAGGGAGGTGTGATCTGGCAACTGCATGTCAAATTCCTCTGGAGGAAATAGCCTCGCTTCCCCTCCGCTCCAACTGGCCCATGTGACCGCAGCCTAGATGTATCTCCCCATGGCTGCTTGTTGCTGAATCCACCCAAAATTTTATGCAGTGTCCCTGGTGAAGAATGAGAGAGTGGGGGGGGGGGAGAGAGAACGAAAGCGATCAGGAAAGGAATGGGGTGGTTGAAAGTAGCTGCCCAAGAAGAACAGAGTGGAAGTAAGATCAAAGTAGGTAGCCGTGTTGGTCTGAAGCAATAGAACAAAGAGTTCAATGGCACCTTTAAGACCAACAAAATTTTATTCAGGGTGTGGGCTTTCATGTACATGCACACTTTGTCAGATGATGAAATGGAATTACATATCATAGTTGTATATATAGGAGTGGTTTGTTACATTAGCATGCAAAATAGTGAGGACACATTTTTTTTCAACAGATCAAAAGAATTACAAGCTTAGTTCCTGGTTATCATCTGTTTTGGTTCAACTTGGGAGGATGGACAACATAGGTAATAAATATGTTAGAACTAGAGATTGATGTGCCCTAATTTGTGAGAATTCTGTGAGAAACACCATCCATCTCCTTTCAAGCATCGAGATTAATTTTACAGGATTTTGGCTGTGTAGAGTGTTTTCCTTGTCCCCAAAACAAAGAACTCCATTTCAGTCTACCATTCCAAATTACATTACATATTCAATTATATTCTTAATTGCTAAGAGTAGTAATGACATTTTGCTTCAATTAAACATGGAGTTAACTGACAGAATCCTTTTCCTGGGGTACAGTGTTATGTCAAAGATCAACAAAATATTGCATTGCAGTACAGTCACAATTATAATATACTATCTCAAGAAAAGAAAAGAAAAAAACATCAAAATATAGGGGATGTATAGCCCTTCTTGGTGAGAATACATACGTGAGGATTGAATGAATTAGCATGTGTAATGGGATAAGAAACCAATATCCCTGTTAAGTCCTGGCAGGGTGTGTGTTCCAAGTGTTGTAATAACTTGTAATTCAGCTATTTCCCTTTCCATTCTGTTCTTGAAGTTCCTTTGCAATAAAACAGCTACTTTGAGGTCAGCCATTGAATGTCCTAGAAGGCTGAAGTGTTCCCCTTCAGGTTTCTCAGTCTTGTGATTCCTGATTTCTTATTTGTGTCCATTTATCTTTTTGCGTAGGGTTTGTCCTGTCAGGTATAGGCCTGAAGAGTAGGGAGTAGAACAAAGGGGGAAAGGGCAAGCATTTTAAAAAGTTGTAGTGGTCTGGTCTCAAACACTGTGGTGGAGGGGCATTCTTGGGATGAAATGGAACCTAACATGATGGGCTAAAATAGGAACAATATTTTCTCAGCACTTAAGTTATTTTGAAGGGAGATACTAATGAGGTATGAAGTTGATAAATCATTCTGCTGATTGGTAGCTTGGTTGATTTACCAGACAAAGTGGGCATTTGTGGATTTGTATGGAGAATGGCAAACTATAGAGAAAAACTAATAATTGCGCACAAGCACTGAACAGTCATTTTGGTTTAGGACTGGAAAGGTTTAGGACTGGAAAGAAGTCACCTCTTAATAAAAGGGTATGTCAGTTTTTCATGGGAAGTTGGCTTTTTTACCTTGAGATTGCATTTTATTGCACTTAAATTCTACCATGATTCTTTGGTTTGAGCCTTCATAGGTCCTGAGAGTGTAGGAGTTCTGGGGGGGGAAACAAGAAAATTTCTCCATGTTAACTGAAATACTCAAATATGGATGAGAAAGAAAATATAATGATTGACTTGGATAATTAAGGACTAGGTACCTGATATAAAATATTGTATAATTTGAATAGATTTAAATTACAACAATGAAATTACCTTTTAATTTCATAAAGAGGATACATTACTGACACATGCTACCAAACCTGTAAAATTAAGTTATTTTTTGATCTTAGGAACTGCAGTGGAATTTGCGTGCACAGTTCTGATCATTGGCATTCAGTTCACACAGTAGGTTATGTCTCTGTCCCTTGATATCATCTTTTATTCTCTCAGCTAAACTATAAAAGGTTGATGTATTCTCACAGAAATTCCCTGAGATGCTGGGCTGATTTCGTCCATGGATTATCAGAGGCCTGTGATCTTTTATAAAACCCACATTTTCAAAAATACTGTCCTAGAGTAGCTCATTAAAGTGAACTGGAGCTCACAAATCTAATAACTTTCAATATTTCATTGTATAAACATTTCATTCTACCTGGGCATATAATACAACCCTGAGTAAGGTCAGAATCTTTTACAAGATCTTGCAAGATTCTTTTGCCATTCTTAAATTGATCTAATTTTTTTAATGATAGCCATCATGTTGAAAATCAATATTTTAAATATTTTTACGTTCCATAAATGCTATGAATTATGGGCCCACTTATACGTTACATGATAAAGCTGGTATTGTTTACTCATGAAACAGTTTATGATATATGATGATATTGTTTGTATTATTAAAAGCTTGATTCATATAAGCAGATTTCCTGCCCTAACTAGGTGTGTGTGTGTGTGGGGGTCCAACAGACCACTGGAGGATTTAAAGATAAACAAGCACACAGTGTGATTAGGACCATTAATTGCCTGAAAACAACATGGTGGGAGAGAAAGAGACCCTTCCTGCTCCTTTAACTGCAGTTTTGGCTTAGAGCTTCCCACCCATCCTTCCTGGGGCTAAGTAGGAATTTTTTAAGCCAGGAAAGGTGTTTTTTCACCTGTTCATATATCTGTTTTAGAGAGGGTAGCATAAACAATAAAAGTTTATTATGTCCTCCTTGGGTTGGCAAAATTTGTGTGGGATCATGACGTTCTTTAGATTAACAAGCATCCTGAGACACCTAAAGATATGGCAAGCAACCCAAACCATTCATTACCTCCCTAGGGAGAATGGGAAGGTAAATCCCTGGATGCGGGCTCTTGATCCATGGCACTACAGACTGTGGGATAAGTGGATTAATGAGCAGTATATTGGAACATATATGGAGTATATTGGAGTATATAAGGAAGGCTGAGCGCTGGAGAATAAATTCTTTTGAATTATGGTGCTGGAGAAGACTCTTGAGAGTCCCTTGGACTGGAAGGAGATCAAATCAGTCAATCTTAAAAGAAATCAACTGTTCCCTGGAAGGCCAGATACTGAAGCTGAAGCTCAAATACTTTGGCCACCAAATCAGAAGGGAGCACTCACTGGAGAAGACCCTGATGCTGGGAAAGATTGAAGGTCAAAGAAGAAGGGGCGGCAAAGGATGAAATGGTTAGACAGTGTCATCAATGCAATGAACATGAAATTAAGCAAACTCCGGAGCACTATGGAAGACAGGAGGGCCTGGCATGATGTGGTCCATGGGGTTGCAAAGAGTCGGACTCAACTGCGTGACTGAACAACAACAATAAATATTGGAGAATAATTTTGCTACAGGCAAGGAGAAGCAAGGTGTGGCTATTGACCATACTGGGATTTTAGTCTCGTTAGATTGCCCAAATGCTGGCAAACTTAATTGGGAAGTCCCTTAGGGATCTCACACCAATGGGCGAGTGTTTGTTTTTTCAGGTGCAGTTGTTCTACTAAGCTATAGTATTGTATCCATTGTCTTTGTATATATTTCATATATAATTGTATCCATTGTCTTTATTTTGCTATATGGGTGCATTCCATATGGAATTTAAAGAATTTCTAGTATAGTTTCTGTGAATCAAGGACTGAAAATAACAAATAGTGTTTATTTCCTATCAAGGCAATGCACTAAATTTAATGAAAACTTTCAGATTTGTTACTGATTATGCAATTTAGGGTGTGAACTGGCATGCTATATATAAGAACCAAAGGGCGGTAGTTGAAAAATTATTTATTTTACTTAAAACATTTTAATGCCACCTTTTCATCAGATCACCAACACCTTGAATAGCGCCCAGAAGCAAAGTCAAAAACTCGAATAGAGCCCAGAAGCAAACTGAAAGATGGAACAAGACTGGAGTGATATGGTTCCTATGACCCACTCCAGTCAACACTCTGGCTGCTGTATTCTGTGCTGTAGCCTCTGGACAGTCTTCAAGGGCAGCATTGCAGTAGAGCATGTAGAGCACATTTCAGTTATCTGATCTAGTATAGCCAATTTCTCTGTTTCGGTAACAAGGCTGTTACAGGAGCTTAAAGTTGAACAAACAAAAATACATTTACTTCTTTGAGATACAAAAGAATTTATATACTATTAGCCATGTGTGGCCCCCATCTGCAGATAGCTAAATCTGTGGATTGTGGCTATGCAGCCTATAAACAGATTTTTCAGCAAACTTGGGGCACTCCACAGGTTTGAAAAAAAATATGAAAATTAAAACAAAAACAGAATGCACTTACTTCAGGCATTTAGCAGCTGTGCAGCTTGGGGCTTCGCACTGGGTCCAGGGGTGGCCTGTGCTGGGCCCAGCAGCGGCTGCCACACTGTCCAGGAACTGCACTGGGCCTGGCACCAACATAGCCCAAGTCTCTGGCATCTGCTGTGCAGCCCAGAAGCCATGATATGCATGCTGCCGCTAGTGCATCCCTGGAGCGTCTCTGGACATGCCACCACAAAAGCCTGGGAATCATGCTGGGCATGCTGCCATTGGTGGTGCAGCCTGGGAGCTGCACTGGGCCCAACAGTGGTGGCTCAGCCCTGGGAGAGACCAGGGGCTGTGGTGGGTCTGATGGCAGCTGCTGAACAACCCAGGGGGCATGCTGGGCCTGGCAGCAGCAGCCCTACAACCAGGGGCTCCACACTGTGCCTGATGGTGGTGCAGCTCAGAAGCTGCACTGAGCCCAGTGGTGGTGCAGCTCAGAGAGAGCACAAGGGTCACACTGGGCCTGGCGGTGGCTGCTGAATAGCCCAGGCTCCAAACTGGACCTGGTGAATGTCGGATAGCCCAGGGGCCATGCAGGACTCAGCAAAAGAGTGGAGGGGGAGATGGCATTCCCCCCATAAGTCTCATAGACCCTTACTTATAAAGTGTAAATGTAATGTTCATAGATTTTTCACAGTCTATGCTTCACTGTATTCTTGAATTTGGACACTACAATGTTCAATCACATTTTGCTATGATTTAAATTAATTTTAAGATTTGCTGTTCTTTGATAGTATAGATTACTATGATGATTCATGCCTCTGATTTTTCCAAATGTCCATTGAGTATAAATCACTAAAGATACCCTCCCCACCCACAGATAATGGCCTAACACAGGTGTTCTCTAACTTTTTGAAGTGGAATTCATTATAAACTTGCTCTGCTTCTCAGTACCCATTCAGTACTCAGTACTTTTCTGTCTCCAACAGAAGGCAAAATAATCTTACATCAGCACTGAACAAATTTCTATTTCTCATTTTTACTACTTATAACAGTGTTCCCTCTAAGCTGGGGAGTCTTGTGAGCAAAAATTCTACTTTATGAGCTACTGGCATTAAAGTTGTGAGTGAACAATTTGTTTACTGCATAAATTAGTTTGTTCTGAAGCCATCCTTCCTTCTTCTTTTTTAGATCCCCCTAAGGGGAAATTTTTATTGATTTTTTTTTACAGACTACAAAACTACAACTGAAAATAAGGGAAGGGGAACTACATCTAGGATAAAGAAAAAAGACCCATTACTAACTAAAATCCCAAGAGTAGGAGATCATTACATCAGCTTAACTCAGTGTTGTTTTTCTTTCTTTTCCCTTTAAAAAACTAATAAAACAATGAACATAGTTAGTTATGCTAAAGTTAATTATCTTTTAACTATACTTTTAACTGCTTAAAGAAACCCCCCGAGCATCCCAAATCAATTTCAGAGTTTTCAGGTACACATCAGAGTCCTTCAGCCACTATTTATTCTTCTCTTTTCTAATCCTCAGTTTATACGTACTTTTGGGGGCAGCCGCCCCCATCTCAGAGGGTGAGTCCTCGCCTGAAGACCCCAAGCCTAACTCGCCATCAGATTTGCTTTCTTCTTCTTCCTTCTCGTCCTCAGCTGGTTCCCCGAGCTGTGTTCGCAAAAAATCACGTGCCTTAAGAACAGAGTCAATCTTTTCTTTTTTGTCGTGCAGTTTGAAAATGACACATTCTGGGATTAACCATCTGTAAATGATGCCATTTGTTTGTAAAAATATGATTCATTCTTTATAATTCTTTCTCTTCTGTCTAATATCAGATGGAATGTCATTTAAGATCCTGATGTTGTTGTCCCCAATTTTCAAGGGAGTTCCCGTAGTTGCTTTCAGAATAGAATCTCTCACGTGTCTCTTTGAGAATCTGACTACTGTTTCCGCAGGCAGATTATTTTTCCTGATGTATGAGGAGTAGGACCTATAGACCACATAGCCGTTGCTTCAGATTCTCTCCTTTAATTTCCGGGACCCCTTGGAACCGTAGGACCAAGTTGGCTTTCTCCATTTGCAGCTGCAAAAGTTTAGACTCTTCCATGGTTTGCTTCATTTCCAGCTTTTGCACCTTTTTCTTAACTGTTTTAGTATTGGCGTCCATTTCCTTCACCTTCTCTCCCATTTGCTCCATTGCTTTTAAAGATTGGATCAATTGTAATTGTTGATAAACCAGGCTTTGACCAATTATTGACAGTTGTTGCTTGATATTAGTCATCTCATCCAGCAGAGGGCGCAAGGAATCTGCCACCATCTTTGAAAGCTCGGCGGTCTCTTCCGTTCAAAGACTACCCACCAGTTTCACTTTCAAAAGTTTTTCTTCCTCCGGTTTCTTCCCCACCATCTTTTTGGATTTGTTTACTTATCGAAAAGTTGCTAAAGTCTCTGATTTTCACCCAAAAGCTTATCTGCGCTCTGGTAAGTCTCTAAAAACAGTTTCAAACACTTATTTTTCCACTCCCCCCTCTTTATTCTGTGTTTTCGTTTATGCATTTGGGAGGGGCCCCTCCCCTGCTCGCTTCCCGTCGCTCTTTCTGGGGGGCAGCTTTCTATTTAAATCTTCACGTTCACTTCAACCCGACTCACAGATCATTGTTGGCCAACCGGCCTCGCTCGGCAATTTTCTCCAGAGAAGCTGATCTCTGTCTGTAATTTAGTTGGCTGCAGAAGCAGTCAGGAAATGCTTGGTACTATAGGAAAGGATTCAGAGGCTTTGTTGTGGGATAGACATTGTACAAGATGACAGCAGTGGCCTTGAACTAGCTGAATAGATTCGAGTCTGAGAAGGCTGAGACAGTCAGAGTTCTATAAGGTTGTATGTGCTTGTCCACTTGTCTTCAGTTCCCCCCATCCACGTTCTTCCCAGAGAACAGATTTTTACCTTTGCAAACTATGGTGATCCTAGTCTCTGGTATGTTGTTACACAATCAGTTAGAAACAATGGTCTGAATTTACCTGGGACCATGTTTGTAGCTGGGGGCAGGGAGCATAGCCAAGGGAAGGCTTTTTGTTGGCCTCATGCTGATGTCAGCAAGCCAGGGGGGTCAGTCTCATAGCAGGCCCGAACAGGCCAATCGACCTCTCTGAGGGCCAGACTGGGAGTGGCGAAGCTCTAGGTGGAGCTTGTCATTTATAGTAACCTGTCTCTGTTTTGTTCATGCATTCTTCATGTCAAATAACAGGAGAACATCGATATGGAATGTCACACAAATCAAATTTACTATAGCATAAAATTCAATTTTATTTAACCACCTGTAAAAATCACATGGTAAAGGGATTTTTTTAAGGTTACTAATCTGGATTATTTTTTTAGATACAACACATATTTGCAGAAAAATCTGAATGTTTTCAAATCAAAGAGGGGGGAAAGTCAAAGATTCCTGTGTCTTTTGCACTATACTGTTGTCTATCTATTTTCATTCTTCATTGAGGTGGAAACCTGGTGGGCTTCTCATAGGACTACATGATAGTTTATTGACTCTCTGCCAATATGCTAACATTTACCATTCAGATGGGTTCATTTCTCTGACTCTGGTGCTCCTTTGGGGACTTTATTCCTGGACATTCTTGTTAGTGGGAGTGATGCAGTCTAATTTCACATTGGTGCTTTCTGTAACGGATACCATCTGCAAATTCTGCCTCTTAAATTATTGGGAATTTTGAAGCTTCACTTCAGTGTGGTAGATGATGGTAACATTCTTCATTTACCAGCCCAGCATTAGTAAATCAAGCTGTTTTGTAAAGCTGTTTGTTTTAAGATGAATTTTCAAAAAAAAAATGTTTTGTATATCATCAAGAAGAGTGTTTCTTTTCTTTCTTTCTTTTTTGAAAACATTTTATTAGGATATAATAAACAAAGTCAAACATAAATCAAAACTTATATGGTTATACATCTGATCATCCTATCATCAAGAAGAGTGTTTCTGTACTGCTTATTTTCCTTAGAAAATTTATCCGTATTGTTTATTTCCTTTTGGACATTTTACACCATTTTTATATTATATACAGCAAGCCATTTTTATGCAATTAATGAAAAGGTTTCAAATTTAACAGTAATATTTTTATAAAATTTCATTGCTGTGGTTGAAGAAAACGATGGTCACAATTTTATTCTATATCTGGAGAAATCATAAAAGCTTGAACTTTTGAACTAAACTTGTCTTAATATTCTGTAGCATTCCACATTCAACCCAAGCCAGATTTGAGTGTTCCACTTGAATCAATTGCATCAGAGGTCTAGCTAAATCTCGACCAATATCTCATGGCAGACTTCTTCATTAGTCAATACCTTGTAACGGCCAAATGGCTAATTACAATAACATTGAACTGAATATTAGTCAATATCGTTTATGCTCTTCCATACCAAATGAAAAATACAACCACAAAAATTGTGATAAGGTATCACAGTAATTTTGGTGAAAACCATCAGGGATTTGACATAAATTATCCCATTAGCATTCTATCACAACAAAATCTGTCACTGCTATCAAAAGAGAGTTTACATACTTTCCCCCTACTTGAAATATCACTTTAAACATATTTTAGGCAGATATCATTTGCTGTAAATGTAAATGTTCTCTTGCTAAAGTTATTCAAAATATAATCCATCTTCTTATGTTATTTTGCTAGCTTTCCTCATTTTGATATGATACCCATATGGAGTGATAGAATGCAATGAGTGATTGACATACAGCATTTTTTCCCTTTAAGTATTTGGCAAGACAGTCTGGGAGCGAAAGCATGTGATATATATGTTGACATAACACTTAGTTTCCCATTGAATAAATATCCCAATTCCTCAATGTAACAGCAGTAACACCTGGTGCCAGTCACTCTCAGGCTCATTAATTCTGACAACGTTATTTCACTTTATGTAGTCAACTCAGTGTACATAAAATAGTTCTATTTGTTCTGAAGTCATTTCTAGACAAGAATTACATTTCAGTACATGTATATTTGACTTAGTTGGGTAAACGCTTTCTCAGCAGGCTTATGTGAGCAGTATCACCTTCTGTTCTGGGTTGTTTAACATTATGCCATCAGTCAAAACATAATTGTTTTTATTGTTTTCTTTTATGTGGGTGCTGCTGAGTGCAACTTTGCACCAAGATAGAAGTTAATATGAATGTGGGGACCAGATGCTACATTAGAAGAGAATATATAAACGAACAAAGATGACTATGGAATTTTGCATAAAGGGGAGCTGGAAGAATAGTATTCATGATTCATATCCTTTCTAGTTTGAATTTTATAGACTTCAATAGGTAGAAAATTAAAAATCATAACCAGCTGTTCAGTTAATGTTCCTAACTTACAAAATATAAACAATAAGATGAAATCTCATTAAATTATAGCTGGTACTTATGAAACAGCCATCTCAAATTAATTACTATTTTTTCCATGTTTTTCAGTGTCGTCACTGTTCAGTGGAGACAGTTTACATATTTGACTGAAACATCCAGTTATGAGTATGTTTCTGTGAATCAGCCCCTAGTCTAATACTAGTTTGATACTCTTTTTTTCCTCTTCCTTTTCCTGCAGGGTTAAAATATTAAGTATGTCTGTTTGTTGTCAATGAAGGCAAATGTATTTACTCTAGGGCCAAAAACACTGTTTGTTACATTGGCCATGGAATCACCTGGGGCCACTTTCTGGCCGCCGGGAGGGAGGCCAGGCAAGGAAAAAGGCCGCTCTGTGTTGGCCATGGGCAAAAGCCACGCAGAGGCAACAGAGAGCCTTGTGGGCAGGGCCCAGCAGGTTTCCTGGCAAGCCAGCCAGTATTTGGCTGCCCTGAACTTTCTGGGGATGAGGGTTGGAGCAGACCTCAAAAGTGTAGTCTTCATTATGGTCTGTTGCTTCCCCATTTCCTGCCACACTGCCTGAGCCCAGCTGCTCAGTCATCTCTGGACACTCTCCCTTCCTCAGTTGCATGCTGTTTGTGTGGTTTGTTCTTGTTCCTTCAATTTTTGTCACAGCTTTGGTGAGGTTTCAGGCATTGGGCTGGATCCATTTTGGGGGGAGGCAGAACCTGCATGCCTCGGGGGCGGTGCTCTCTCCGATGCTTCTTAACATCTATATGCGTCCCCTTGCCCAGATTGCACGGAGGTTTGGGCTGGGGTGCCATCAGTATGCTAATGACACCCAGCTCTATCTGATGTTGGGCAGCCAGTCGGGCTCCAGACCGGAAGATCTGGACTGGGCGTTGCACGCCATAGCTGGTTGGTTCAGACTGAGTCAGCTAAAGCTAAATCCGGCGAAGATGGAGGTCTTGTGCCTGAGTCGGGGTGGTATGGGGTTCAATGGGGCACCATTGGTGCCTGCACCGGGGGTTATGAGTTTGGGAGTGCTCCTGGAACCCTCCTTAACAATGGAGGCACAGGTAGCAGCCACTGCCAAGTCGGCCTTTTACTATCTTCCCTTCCTCGATCACGACAACCTGGCTACAGTGATCCACGTGATGGTCACCTCGAGGCTAGACTATTGTAACGCTCTCTAAATGGGGCTGCCTTTGTTGCAAATCCTGAGGCTGCAGCTAGTGCAGAATGCCGCGGCCAGACTGTTGATGTGTCTTCCTAGACAGGAGCACATCCGGCTGGTGCTGAAGGCACTGCACTGGCTGCCAATAGCATACCGAATTCGCTTCAAGGTGCTGGTACTTACCTTTAAAGCCCTAAATGGCCAGGGTCTGACATATCTGAGGGACTGCCTTTCCCCATACATACCCCAGAGGGCACTACATTCAGGGTCACAACATTGGCTGGTTATTCCAGGCCCCAGGGATGCCAGGCTCACTACGACCAGAGCTAGGGCCTTTTCAGTGGCGGCTCCTTACTGGTGGAACGAGCTCCCGGAGGAGATCAGGGCCCTGTGGGATCTTATGCAGTTCCACAGGGCCTGTAAGATGGAGCTCTTCCACCAGGCTTTCAATTAGGAGCTGCCCACTAATACCACCAATGGCTACTATAACTGTCTGCGGCATGGGCTGGGCTGCAGTGTGAGCATGCCACTGCTGAGTGGGATGTTCTGGCCCTATATGGCACGCCATCTTGCCTAAAATGTACTGTGAGCATTTTAATTTGTATATTGTAATTGATCAATTGTTTAACTGGTTTTATTGTAACTGATTGATTGATTGGTTTTAAATGTTTATATGAATATCGACCCAGTGGGCCAAGTTATGTGAGCTGCCCTGAGCCTGCTTGCAGGGAGGGCGGGCTAGAAATACGACAAACAAATAAATAAATGCCTGCCTCCCCAGGTGGACTCCTTAAGGAGTCTTGGGGGGTTGAACCCTGCAGTTGCATGTCCAGTTTGGGGGCTGTCACCTGGCTCCACTCCCAGGTGGCAAGGCAAAAATGCAGAGGCTTGTGCCCATGTGGGTCCACTGGCTTGCCATTCTGGGTTTACCTCCAGCACACAGGTTCCTTCAGCCCAATGCCTGGATCTGTGCCCCATGCCAAGCCAGTGCTCCACCGGCTATAATCAATAAAGCTATTTCACTCCATCTAGATCTCAATGTGCTTCTATGTCCCCTTTTCCGCACATGGCTACCCGCCCCCCCCCCGCCACAATGAATACTGTTGCCTATTATAGGAATTAGACTGTAAATAAACTAGTAAACCATGGTGGCTCTCTCGGCAGATAAAAGAAATGGCAAAGAAACCAAACTCCAGGAAAGTGAGAGTATAGCAAAGGCAATGAAATCATAGCAACATGCTGATGGCATCCCCAGATCAGCCATATATAGAAACAGACAACATCCATGGCATCATCCCACTGAACAGAACAGGGGAAGGAAGGAATCCTATATAAGACCCTCTATTCTATGGATGCCTTTGGTGAGCTTTCGTCTATTCCTGCATAATGTGTGCAGGCAGATCCCAAAAATATACAAGGATGGTAATAAATAATGTTCTGCACTAGTAGCAAACAGTCTGTGCTAGCATCAGATGAGAACTCTGCACATGTGTGAGATATGGATCTGAGAGAGTGGCATCACATGGATAGTCTTCAAGTTCCTACATTCCCATACGTTCCCCTTAGTGTTTCCTATGCTGTAGTGTATGTGAAAAAATATTCTACTTCCCAGTTTGATCCAAATTCAAACTAAGGTAGCTTCTGACATTTTATTTATTTATTATTTATTTATTGAATTTCTATCCTACCTTCCCCCGCAAGTAGGCTCACGGCGTGTTACAACAAGTAATAAAAGCAGTTAAGAACAATTTCCACATACTTACAATTAAGAGCTATAAGACCCAATTAACATACCACAAGATGGTGAGCAAACAGTTTAACAGAGCTCTTTGTATTTGTTCCCCCAAAGGACCAGCGAATTGAGCAAAAAGGACCAGCATATTTCACTCCTAAGCACCAAAAGGGAGACAAAGAAAGATATGCCGAAATGAAGGATAGTAACCATCTGTTACCCTATAGAAAGCTGCATTGGAACATTGTCTGTAGTTTCTGGTTGGGTTGCTCCATGTTGCCCTGATACTAAAAATCAACAACAATCATGAGTATTTGGCTAGCCGCTGGAACAGAGTAGCTGACAGTCAACTAAAAACATGATTGTGTTTATACTTGCATACCATTGTGCCGAGATCACATTGATTTTTTCCCCCCAAGGTAAGCCTCCCTTTCTATCAACTGTGCATACTTACTCTGTGTCCTCAGTGTGAGAGACACTCTAGTAACTGTGGAGGGAGGAGGATTTGTTGTGCCAATACACACAACATTGGAGAATGGACATTTTTAGTGGTTAAAGATTTATCTGGAGTATACTCTTCCTTTGATTTATTTTGCTAGTTACATTGTCCTTGCATTGCCAATTGGAAGAGTGGAGGTTCCATACTGATATATTTGTCCTGAAGTAGAGTGCCTGGAAGAGTTTTGAGTTGACCAGGGTTAGTAGAGTGATATAACAATGTTTCTTTTCAAGCTTGGCTGTTTGTGCTAACCAATCTCCTTTTTAAAAAACAAGATATAGTTTCACTAGATTCTTTATCACCACAGTACCCTTTGTGTGTGTATACACAACATTAGAGGTGTAGCCCCATTCTACACATCTTGCCGTCTTAGATATTTGTGTCCTGGCAGTGTTGGCTGGTACTGATTGGGGCTGGTGAGTTTGAAAGTAGGGTGATCAATGCTAGATAGGGCCAGAATCAACAGTAGCTAGAGCCAAGTCAATCTGGTTGTGTATTTATCCTACTCGCTCCCAATATTGCAGAAGATAAACTCATTTAGAAGACATTCCAGAAATATTTCTCCAGTTGTACAAAATGGCAACACTGGTGCCAACTTCATGCAATTTCTGCTTTTGCAACATTATTCGATAATAACCCTAGGCATAACCAATGCAGGAAATAAATTCTGCCATATAGCCCCCTTTCATAAAATTCAGAAGTCAGAAGAGAAAGATTTATGAAACGTAGCAGGATGTAAATATGTCAGCAGGTCTCAATTTGATCAACTCTCTGTCGGCTAGGGCCGCCATGGGGTTTTGCTGTAGGCTCTTTGCTCATACCCCCCCCTTCTGGCCTCTTTCGCCTCCCTCCTTTTCCCTCTGGAATGCGCTTCAGGTTTCTTCCCCTTATCTCCCTCCTGTGGCCTTGAGCCTTTACTCTAGCCTGCTGCTTTTGCTGAGAACTTCAAGCCGGTTTTCTGCACACGCTTGCATGTCCCCGCTTATTGGCTCACACCCATCTGGGGACCTGTATGAACTGAGTATAATTATTTGCTTTCCTGCCTGGACTCCATTCTTGACATGGATCATGTCTAAAGATGACCCAAGTTCCTCTCTCAATAAACTGAACCTTCTTACAGGACTGTTGTTGAGTTTGTTTGACTTGGGACTCTGACACTCTCCCCCTAACTCAAGAACTAATTTTCCATGTTGTAAAGTAACACAGAACAAGGAGGCCTTTGGCCACATGTAGAGGTAAAAGGCACTCTCTCATCATCAGGAAATTAACTACACACAGCAACCCCAAACCAGATTAAGTAGGCCTGCCAAATCTCACCAAATCTCGGCGGGGGATCTGCATGTCTTTGCAGAATCCTTGCCACGGGGACGGCGAGACACGTTGCACCACCGTCACCAGGACACGCCGCTATGCATCGCTCTGGCAACGGGGCTGTTTGGAACCCCGTTGCCAGAGCGACGCGTAGCGTCAGATCCTGGCGATGGTGGGTGCAACGTGTCTTGCTGTCCCCGCGGCAAGGATTCTGTGAAGACCTATGATCCCCCGCCACGACTTGGCAACCCTGAGATTAAGTGTTGCTGATTGCAGAAAAGGAGTGCCCACACCTTTCCTTTCAGGAAGTAATATTTTTCAAAAGCTCTGGTAACAAAATAATTAACAGCATGTGCAGATCACCTTCAATTACCTCAGTGGTGCAATCCAATGCATATTTAACCAGGAGTAAGTATTATATTCAGAAGGATTCACTCTCAAGCAGGTGTGTATAGATATTCAGCCTTAAAGGAATTTGGTTTTCTTTAGCTCAAACTTTAGGGATTGAACTCCAGCATTCTCTCTTAAGTAAATGTAAAGTTCAACAGCGGAGTTACTGAAGAATTTGTCTTTACTAACCCTTGTTCTTCCAACTTCTCAGACCAGGGGAGAGACTGAAGGATAGGATTGTCAGGTCCAATCATTGAGCCGGTGGGGGGATGGGGGGCATTCCAGGAGTGGGCGGGGACATCATGCGACGTGCCTACGTCACCCGGAGGTGGTGTAAGCACACCAATGATGTTTGGGGCAACACTATAGTTTTTGGGCAAAACTCTATGGTAAATTCACCCTCAAACCAGAGTTTTACCCAAAAACCAGAGCGTCGCCACCCCACCCCCCCAACGTCACCAAAGCACCTACGTCATTTCCGGGTAACATCAGCGTATTGCGCACAACATCACTATTTGGGGGTGGAGTGGGGAAATTTCCTCCCACCAGCCAGGAGCCCACAAAAATGGGGAATCCCCCACCCCCAGCTGGGGAATGGTAACCAATGTTCCCTCTAAACTGCGGAATCTTGTGAGCAAAAATTCTACCTTGTGAGCCACTGGCATTAAAGTTGTGAGCAAGCAATTTGGCTACTGCATCAATTAGTTTGCTCTGGAGCCCTCTTTCCTGAGCTAAGACAAAAATCTGTGAGCCGGAGGCTAAAAAAACTGTGAGCTAGCTCACACTAACTCAGCTTAGAGGGAACACTGATGGTAACCCTACTGAAGGACCTGTGTTATTTAACTCCTCACATTAAGAGAGAAGCTGCTCCCTTCATTCTGCAATAGCAGCATTTCATTGTGAGACACATGTCTGTATGAATGCTCCTCTCCAAATCTTTCTCTCTTATTAATAGAAAATGTCTACTTCCTTCTGGGTTTAAACATTCTGAAGGAGGTATGTTGTATAAAAAACAAAAACAAATTCATGGCTGGTGTCAGCATATGTGTGGTGGGGCAGCTGCCAGGGCCCAGAGCTTCTAGCAGGGATCACTGTCACAGACCCCCCGACCTGTTCACCTCTTCTGCCACGTGTCCATGTGCTTTTCCCTGCCCACTTGTTCACAAGCATTCTACCACCCATGCTGCATCCTACCTTCCCTGCATTGATGGGGAAGCACAGGCAGGTGTTGCATAGCAGTAAGTCTCCTTGATGGCCAAAGCAGCAGCACACAACGGCCATTGCTGTTGGGGCAAAGGGCATGAACATGGTGCAGGTAGCTGTTATTGAAGGTGGTGGGAGGCCTTGTGAGAAGGGGAAGGGGGCCTGAGGGGGGTCTGGAAGTGGGCAGAAGATGGGCACTGTCTGCCGAAAACCTCCCAAAACCTGCAATTGGCACTGCCTGGATTCAATGTATTGCATAGGCCAGATTCTGAAGGAGTGGGGGATGGAATATTTAAAGAGACAGTATATTAGTTCTTTGGGGTGTTAATAGCCATAACATCTTTCCACTTGAGAGGGTCCCTGACCAGGTTTTTTTTTTCCTTCCCCTTCCTCATCCCTGGGATGAAATAAAGAGTGAAAGTCTTGATCAATGGATTCTTATGGATCAATAGGGTTGCTAGGTCTCCCATTATGGTAGGAGACTTTCACTGGCAGCCCTCCATTCCT
>NW_015160316.1:95643-147808 GCF_001447785.1 Gekko japonicus
TATCAGTTTTAGGACCTAATGAATACCATTGGGCAAACCCAAAAGTGATACCAGTCATTTTTAGGAATTGTCAGAAACTTCATGGATGAGCCATAAAGGTTCCAATGATTCCTAGAGAGGCATGGTTTTTTCTTGGAAGTGATATCACACCAATGGTGCCCTCTCATGTCTCTGCCTGGTACAGCCTGGCACCCCTATGGATCAATCAGGGACTCAGAAAGAATTTGTTTTTGTGCAGTGCTATGTGAAACGGACAAGACAGAGACTGACATAGATGACAGCATACCATCCCCCTCTATGGTTTGGTAAAAGGCCGGCATAATGGTGATATGGCCAGGTTGAGCTGGTAAGTGACTGACTGTGTTCATATTCAGAGAAACTTTTTTTCTGGTGTAACATTACACTGTCATCAGAGGCATGTCATTAGGGATACTCGAACACCTGCTGGTTTGGCTTGCATCCAGGTTGCCAGTTCTGAACAGAACCCAATTTTCCAACCAATTGTTCAATTGTTCATTGATCCGTTCATGCATGTTCAGCGTGTTGGTTAGGCCTTACTAATCATGCAGTACAGTGTGATTGGCATTCTGTGCATGTGCAATTGCAGTCTGAGTGAGTTTTGCTACCCCCACATCCTTGTTGCGCAAGTGCTCTGCTTAGACAATTGTTTATATAGACAATTAGATCTTTCACAAGTCATATAAATTGTTGGTTGCTGTAGATTTTCCAGGTTGTCATCAATAAATGCTGTCTTTCAATAAAATCGTTCCCTTCAGTATTTGTCTGAGTCGTCCTTAGTGATCCTCATGACCACCAATCAGTGTCTTTGTACTTGTGCAGTTTTGATAAAGCTAAATGCAAACCATTTTGGTTAGGGGTATATACTTTAAAAATCATAATAATTTCAGATCCCAATTTCTAGTTGGTCACTGTTTTCATTATCCTGACTTTTTGGAAGTGTTGTAACTAGTTCGGGACTAGATCCAGAATCTGGATTCTGGACTATTTTTAGGGTTCCAAATATTTGGAACCCTATATATATATTGGCATACCTCCCCACCAGAGAGGCAGCAGGAGTGGGGAGAGAGGCTTCTTTCTGCCACTGGCATCAGGGAGGCAGAGATTGCCTGACAACTATAAAATGGTACACAAGCTCCTGGGCTCCCTCAAGACTTGTCTGCTGCAGTGGCCATTTACCTCCCCCTCCCCGACACCGGTGTGTGTGTGCATCAATTGTCCCTTTTGTTGTAAAGATATAAAGGAAAGCATATCTCTGCATAAAAGGAGCTAGAGACATTTGTTTTTAAATGAAAACTGAGGATTCAGAAACCCTAATGCACATATAATACTATGCAATTGCCAATGTTTTTTAAAAAAATAAAAAAAATGTACCCCCTTGGCAGATAAGGAAATTGTCACTGCAACGGCCAATTCTTTCTTTTCTTTATATTTGTTTGCTTAAGAACATAAGAGACACCAATGTTGGATCAGGCCAAAGGCCCATCCAGTCCCACACTCTGTCACACAGTGGCCAAAAATACCAGGTGCCATCAGGAGGTCCACCAGTGGGGCCAGGACATTAGAAGCCCTCCCACTGTTAACCCCCCAAGCACCAAGAAGACAGAGCATCACTTGCCCCAGAGCCCCTATCTATACCTTGTGGCTGATGGACCTCTGCTCCATATGCTTATCTAATTCCCTTTTGAAGCAGTCCATGCTTATAGCCGCCACCACTTCCTGTGGCAGTTTGTTTATTCATTTATTTTACGCTCAAGGCAGATTGCACATAGAGAGTCAGTACAATCAAGAAAGTGGGGCATTTAATAAACAGTGCATTAGGATTCGAGAACATTAAGCAGATTGAAAATTACACAATAGGCTCGATCCAAGATGGTGGCCAGCATGGAGCCTTGATTGAGAAATCCTGTGTGTGCTGAGATATTGAGCCAATACAATTGGAAACTTACCAGCTAAGCAAACATCCTTCTGCCAGGATTTTTTCCTCAACTGCCTTAATGTGCCCTTCAACACACCCCAGAGTAAGTTTGCAGTAAAACAACATCCCCCTCAAGAATCTAACAGATGGCCTGTACGTTGATTGGATTACATGGGTAGCCTTGGTGTCTCCTTACCGCATACCCGGACTCCATTTAACTGAGGCTGATTTAGTATTCTCCACTAAGGTGCCCGCACAGGAGGAGCTGCTGAGGGGGCGGTAGCATGTTTGGCTGAGCGACCAAGAACTAGTGAGCTGCCATCACTGGACCCCCATAGGGGATGATTGGTGGGTGTCTCGGTACGAGCCAGCTTGGAAAAAAGGCTAGAGCAACAAAAAATGAACTGTGGCACCTAAGGGCCCAGACCCTGGGGAAACAACGCTGGACTATACCCTCCTGGGCTGGTCTTCGTGGATGAGCCCATTTCAGCTGCAGCTCTCCTGGGGAGTGGGAGCTGATGACTAAATAAAAGAATGCTGTAATGTACAGCCTAGAAGCCATTGGGCCAGGAGGGGAGTCTCTGAGCGTCGACTACTGTGCCCTGAATACACAGTAATATCTGAGACCGGCAAGCAGAGGGTAGATGGTGTCTGAGAGGAGAAGGAAAAGTCTGCTGCTTCTGCCTATTATAACAAAGAGAACCTGGTTGAACGTCTTACGATGACAGGGTGAACAGAGAGAGACTCTTGAGCTTCTCCACTGTCATCATTTCCAGTACTATTGCCTTTATTATAACATGACTGTCCAGCTGGAGACCGTTGGGGCCTGGGCAGTGTGAGGGAGAGGCAGTGGATGATGGGAAGAGACAGCCAGGGGCTGCCTGTAACCTGAAAGTGTTTTAATCTTGCTTACTGTGTTTTAAGTATTTTACTAAGGCTAGGTAAAGTAAAGGTAAAGGTTCCCTTGCTCGAAAACCAGTCGAATCCGACTCTAGGGTTGCGGTGCTCATCTCCGTTTCAAAGCCGAAGAGCCAGCGCTGTCCGAAGATGTTTCCGTGGTCATGTGGCCGGCATGACTAAACACCAAGGCGCACAGAACGCTGTTACCTTCCCACCGAAGTGGTACCTATTTATCTACTTGCAATTTCTTGCTTTCGAACTGCTTGGTTGGCAGGAGCTGGAACTAGAGATGGGAGCTCACTCCATCATACGGCACCCGGGTCTCGAACTGCTGAACTACTGACCTTCCACAGCCTGCAGTTCAGCGTCTTAACCACTTGAGCCACCGCAGCTCCTAAGTATGAGTAAACAGTTGTTTTAATCTGAATGTTAAATATATATAAAAGTTGGAACCCAGAAGAAACTTGTGGGAGCAGCCATCCAAATCCCCTACCTTTGTTTCCTCCCCTCTCCTCCTACTTCTCTGCCTCTCCCTCTTTCCCATCCCGCCACCCGTTCTCTTAGGCCCCTTTCATGTTACCGTTTCAAACCGGAAGCCAGGTTCTGAGTAAAGCGATACAGGGATAGAGGTTTTATATAGCTAATTTCATTCTGTTAATGAGCCATCTCTTAAGTGATCTGTCCATTTCAAACAGCACCACACTTTTTTCTCTGTCCTTTTTCACCATGTGACCTTTCTGAACTTTTTTTGAA
Organism: Gekko japonicus; assembly: GCF_001447785.1. Lineage (NCBI taxonomy): Eukaryota > Metazoa > Chordata > Lepidosauria > Squamata > Gekkonidae > Gekko > Gekko japonicus. Next base: position 99,233 of record NW_015160316.1, read on the forward strand.
CATTCTAAGGTGAGCGCTATAGTGCTAGACCAATATATCACTTATCAATGTATCACAATGGTGCCATGGCATCTCAATATTTCTCCCTACCTCTCTCACACTTTCTCCCTTCTGCCACCTCTTTTCTTACTCTCTCTCCTCCATGCATGTCACTTCCTCTCTTTCTGCCTCATCAGTCTTCTTGCCTCCCACCTACTTCTCTCCAACGCAGCAGCAGTGCTCTCAGCAGCCCACCAACTCCCCCCCCCCTCATCAGCAGTGGCAGCAGCAGCTTTCCAGGAACCACATAGATCTTTCAGCTGCAGAAATCAATTCCCCTTAGGGTTATGAGCTCCAGGTTGGGAGATTCCTGGAGATTTGAGGTGGAACCTTGGGATGGTGAGGCTTGGGGAGAAAAGCAACCTCAGCAGGATATAATGCCATAGAGTCCACCTTCTAAAGGAGCCATTTTATCCAGGGAAATTGATCTCTGCATTCTGGAGAACCATTGTATTTCTGGGTGATCTCCAGCCCTCATCTGGAGGTTGAACTTCATAGAAAAACAACCATAATATGATAATGAAGTCATGTTTAATTATCCAGTGAGTAACAAACCATTAAAGTTGTTTCCTTTGAAATAAATTGGTCTCAAGTCTTTCTGACGTACAGTGCTCAATAGACCGTTCCACTTAAGGTTTCATCAGATGAGACCTTACCCCTTTCATATTTTTTCTGCAACTATTTCCTGCTCTTTATTCCTTTCTAGCTTACATTGGTATCCTATCATGGTTGTTTTCCTGTCCCATGCTCAGCCTGTCCCATGATCTCTTCTCCTTGACCTCATCTGGAGGTTGGCAGTGGTAGTTCTAATGGAGGAAATGGCTGGTTTGGAGGGTGCTGGTTTGGAGTGTAGGGTCTTATACGTAGGGATGCCAGCTTCCAGGTGGGATCTGGGGATCTCCCGGAAATACAGCTCATCTCCAGACTACGGAGATCCATTACCCTGGAGAAAATTGATGTTTTGGAGGGTGGACTCTGTGGCATTGTACTCAACTGAAGGTGCTGTCCTCGCCAGACTCCATCCTCAAGTCTCCAGGAGTTTCCCAACCTGGATCTGGCCACACTACCCCCCCATCCCCCACTGGTGGCCAGGGGGGACCTGGCAACCCTATACCTGTCTGATGTCCCTTCCCTCTTCAAACCCCACCCTCCCCAGGCTCCACCCCTCAAATGCTCAGGAATTTCCCACTCTGGAGTTGGCAACTCTATCACCTTCCCACCCAACAGCCAACCTCCCTTTGTCTGTCTTCAGCTTTCCATCTCCACTCCAGTTCCCTGCAGTTTTTCTACACAGTGGGGACCAAAGCAGCTTACATTTTGTCCTCCTTTTTTATCTGTACAACAACCCAGTGAAACAGGTTAGGCTGTAAGTATGGGACTGGTCCAAAATCACCCAGTCAGCTTCCACAGCAAGATGGGAATATGAACCTGGGTCTCACAGACCCTAATCTGAAGCTCTGATTGCTGCACCACACTGACTTTCTTAGGGTGGCTGCTGTTGAACAGTAGCAAGCAGCCAAGCCAAGTTGACTCATCCCCCAGAATTACAACTGAACTCTAGACAACAGAGATCTGTCCCCATGAAGAAAATGGCTGCTTTGGAGGGTGGGCTCTGTGGCATTATAGCTAACTGAGACCTCTCCTTTCCTCAAACTCTACCTTCCTCAGACTCTACCACAAAATCTCTAGGATTTTCCCAACTTGGACCTGGCAACCCTTGTCAGACCTGGCCCAAGGATCCCTCCTTCAAAGGCCCAGATAGGCCTGGAAAGGGCCCTCCCCCTGTCTTTTATTGGCAGAACCAAGCTTGGAATACCATGGAACACCATAGCAACAGCCACTGTGGGAATCCAATTTTTTAAACTACAATTGCTCCTTTTATCATTTTCTGCTTTTTAAAGCTGGGGTTTTTTTAATTTCATTTTTTTCTCCAAACCTAGGGCCCTTTTCAGGTTTTTAGAAAGATCTGTCTTGCCCATTCACGGCTCCAGTCACCAGATTTAAGTATCCCAACTTCGCTATTAGAATATAAGATATAAGGATTTAGCCTTAGAGTATTAAGCAGATAATGTTAAAGTTTGATGCATACCAACTGCAGAAAGTGAATGTAAGACAGCACCATTAGCATATAAAAGAATGGAGCCTGAATGACCAGCCAACAGAGAAACAACCTTTTGAGGAAGATCATATTGAAAAGATGGGAAGCAAAAACATAACCCTGGCAATACCCCGAGGTGAATAAGAGCAGACTGGAAAGAGGCTTGGAAACTATAATATAATTACAGTGATGAAGACTTATATAATTGCTAAATTAGGAATAGAGGCCTAACAAGTATAGTGTGGCTTCTCGTTTGGAGATTGAATCAAACACAGTTTGCAAACTGAATCAAATGCTCACTATAAATTGATAAATGCAGCATAAAGTTTCCTGTTTTAGATTATGCATATTTCTCAGGCAAATGAGACAAGGCTAGTGTGTGATGCATTCCCCGACTTTCTCCCATCTCTGGACCTTCACTCTACTTGCTGAATCACTGAACCCCTCCATTTGTTCCTGGACCTTCCTCACCTTGATCTTGAACTCCATGGTTGGTTTTAGATTCTTCTTCCATCCTGGGAAACCATCCTTGGACAGCTGTCCCTCTCTTGCCTCAGACCTCAGTGTGAAGAAATTGTCCTTTCAGGACAAGAAAACATATTGATTTTTCTTTATCTTTTTATATCCCCTTTAGATTACCCATTCAGATCCCGATTATGCAACAACTCTGGGCATCATTGCTGTTACTGTGTTACTATAATGCAACATTGTTTATGTTTGTGAGTATTGTTCTAGAAATGGATCTGTGTATACGAAAGACTGAAGTGGTCCCAAAATAATCACCCTAGAACATTTGATTGGTTTTGCACATGCAGAAGACACTCCACACATGATAGGCCCTGCTTGAGGACCAATTTGGGTAACATACAAACCCACAGATATTCCAGGATTGTTTATGTAGCACCAAAGCATGGTTTATGGAGTTGGTCAGGCTATTTTTTCCCTTGTGATTTTCCCTTTCTTCCATCACCTCATGGGATTCAATGTGGTTTAATTTGAGTATATGCTGCACTTGTATTATTCTTTGAATACAGAGCTTGCTCTGAAGAGCCATCTGCTGGCTAACTGCAGTTACAAAAATACAGGTTTCTTTCTTTAAGCCAAGTCCCATATGTCTACTATGGTGAGAACCAGTGGATGTAAACTTCCATAACCCTTGTAGGTAAACTAGCAGTGCAATACCTTGACTTCAGTGGAATTAGAAGGTTGTAACCTCACTTAGGATATTGCTGTAGGAAAACTGTAATGACATAAATAATTGTTCAATAAAAATAAGTAGTGGGGAACACAGGTATGCTGTAGTAAGGAAAGGTCTGTAGTCAGCCCTTTTTAAGTAAAGCATTTTGAATATTTAAAGTGTCATATAAGATCTATAATACTAAAATCTGTCACTTTTTCTGTGTTACATCTCTTAATACTACAAAATCTTGCCTTTGCAATTACTTACTGAAGCTTCATTTTAAATCTGCAATAATTATATCCATCGTACCAGGGCTGGCACTGAATTATTTGTATAGCCAACATGTTTAGGAAAAATTAAATTAATATTTCAGATGTCTTTTAAATATTATAACAGGTAGCTTTTTATTCTGTTAATTTATGTTCTGTCTTAAATTGTTATGAAATTCACTATAAAGGGAGAAATCAGTGAAACATTTTTATTAGTAAATACAACAAATATGACATAACAACCATATTAATTATTGTTAGACTATAAAAACTGCTAACATCTGAATATTAAAGTGATAGCACTTCAAAATATAGTAGATCTTGATAGTACGCATTATCCAGGATTATATTAATTCCTGATAAATACTCCACTACAGGAGACCAAAAGGCTTTAAAATCTCTTTGATAGTTATGTATATTGTTCGTCGTGGGATAGCTCAAAATGTTACTCAGTATGAAATGCTCCCAGAGCTTATTCTGCCACATACGGAGAGTTGGGCTTGATGCATCTCTCCATTTCTTTGCAATAACCGTTCTTGCTGTTGCTAACAAATAAGAAATCAATTTGGTTATAGGTGAACCTCCCAATGAGTTTAGTCCATAGGAAAGAAGCGCAAGTTCCGGTAAATCTGGTAGGCTAACTCCAGTAATTATATTAATTTGTTCAAAAATTTGTAACCCAAAAGCTTTAATAATGGGACAAAGCAACTAACAATGCAAATAATCTCCCATTTGCCCACACTTCTTCCAGCATTTAAGGCTGGCTTTAGGATTTATTCTGTGAATTCTTGCACGGGTAATATACCATCTATTAATAACTTTAAATGAATTAAAATGTATCACAAATATTTTGGAAGTCATACTAGGGGATTTCCAGATTTCTGACCAGCCTTCTTCCTCTATGGGAAATCAGTAAAACATAATGATAAAACATTGCAGATGTTATGTACCCATTATCCATAAGTATCAAATGAATAAATGAATTCAGAGGTGGTAATTCAGTATTTTTTGTTCAACATTTCAAATGCTCTGCTGTAATTCTTTTTACATTTCGTTATTAATAATGCTAAACTTTCATGCATTAGTGTGTGTTCTAGCATGTTGATTACAATGCTTCACTGTTAAGATTTGGCAATGTAATATAGATAATTTCTATGCCTATTAGAACACTTGCAGGAAGTTAAAAAAGAAATTGATTTCTGACTTATCAATTCACTGCTTATTTTTTAACCAGAAAGCTTTATAAGAAATGATAGGAAATCAATTAGTAGCTGTTGCACCTCTTTTCTGTCTAGAGTTTGATCAAGCAAAGTAGTCAGATTAAGAATATAAAACTGGACCTTAAAATATAAAATTACTTTGTCTTTATTGCGTTAATACAAAACACCTCAGTAAATGAAACATGATTATTAATTGGCAGCCTAAATCATTACCCTTGTTTAAATCAATATACCTAGCAATGGTTTCAGGGTTAGAACTGAGCAGAATAAAACATGTGATGTCTACTAGATAGAGAGAGATCAATGGCTGAAACACAAAGAAGTGTGGGGCTTATTTCTAGATTCTTGATGTCAGATCTAGGCTCGATGACTTGCAGTACAATCCTAAGGACACTTTCCTGGAGTAAGCCCCATTGAATAGACCATAGTAGAATTCAGAGTAGACCTGCTTAGGATTGCTCTCAGTCATTACTTCCATACATTGATTAGTTCCATATGTTGACCTTCAGCAAGTCTGCAACCTTTTGTTTCCATCTTCACTTCCTCTCTGACAGGTATGAGGCATGCTGATCCTTGTATAATGACTGAAAGCATGTTTTTCTAATTGGATACTATTGTTATCTTTGAAATGGGGCTGTGGCTTAGTGGTAGAGCATCTGCTTGGCATGCAGAGGGTCCCAGGTTCAATCCCCAACAGCTCCAGTTAAAGAATTTGGCAGTAGGTGGTGTGAAAGACCTCTGCCTGAAACCCTGAGGATCTGCTGCCAGTCTTGAGTAGACAATACTGACTTTGATGGACCAAGGGTCCAATCTAGTATAAGGCAGCTTCATGTGTTGATGTGTTCAAATGTATTTAAATAAGATTTTATTAGATTGCTGACCAGAACTGTGTATCACTAACTGGCATTTGAATGTTTTGTCAAATTATTTTAGACATGACCCTTTGAAACCCATTTCACAAGAGGAAGTTTCAGATTACAGTTGACACTGGTCAGTTTATTTTAACTGTAATTTATTTTACAGTTTATTTTAACTATGGTTATTTTGTGAAGTCATCTTGCAAATGATGACACATATCCTTGTTTCTATCAATAAATGTTGGTTTTATCACTTTCTCTCTGTGGATTGCAAGGGCATCACCCAGGAACATGAAGGTTTGCATTCATACATCATGCCAAATCCGAGTTCTGTCCTAATATGTCCCTTTACATCATGTTTCCATAGACATTAATGGCTGCCATTAACTCCTATTGGATAAAGCAAAGTACCTCACTTGGGTTTACCATTGCAGTTGAGGCAAAACTTGCCTCTCATCTACAACTCTGACTAACTACAACTCACTGTTAAGAACCACTGTTGATCCAATGGTCTGCACAGACATGCACTTCACTCATAGAATCATAGAATCATAAGATGTTAGAGTTGGAAGGGACCTTGCAGGTCATCTAGTCCAACCCCCTGCACTCTGCAGGAGTATACTGAAAGATAGCCCTACATACCTACAACATACCCGAAAGATGGTCCTCCAGCCTCCATTGTTGAGTAGTGCCTGGCACTTCTGTTTGCCTGTATCTAATACCATGATGGATTTTTATAAGGAATAAAAAATAAAATTATGTTACAGAGAAGTGATGCCAAAGGATATTGTGTGTATGAAAATCGTAAGATATATTTCATAAGTTAAAATGATTATACATGATCTGATGCAAAAGGGGTTTGGGGGAAAAATTGTCTTAAACACAACATTTCATCCCTGCCAAGGTAAGATAAGTCTGCAATAACCTTCACTTGGATGTGGAATCAGCATGATTATAGTTAGTGCAAATCTCAGGACCACTCCATGACAATAAATAAATGGAGGTGTCGAGTCTCATTTCAATCACCTTCAGTAATGACCTTGAAGGCATGCAAATGCGAAATTTACTCAACGGGGACTTGGTGGCAACCCTATGATTCAACTGTGAAATTAGAGTAGCTTGTCCTTAAATGGGGATTTCACACAGTCTGAGCTAGTAAAGTCTATTTGTAAGGACCAAAGCTGTGAAATGCCATCTATCAATCTGGTTATGTGACATGATAATATTGGAATTAGCTTGTTTATGTATTTATGCTTAAACTAATTAATTATAGTACTCAGAAAAAAGTGCCAGGAGTCAGACTATGCTTGGTACTAGTATTAAAGGCTATTCATAATTTTAGAAAGCCTCTGGAGGATACAGGACTGACATCATATACACTGATAAATATTGTACAATAATAAATAGAATGGATTTGTACCTGTTTTACTCATATAACTATTACAAAAATGGGAACAAACAAACTAGTAAAATAAAACTTGCCCTGTTTAGTAACCAATGCCTGGGTTTTATTTAAGAAAAAGCTTATAAATATTTCATAGTAGAAGTTTATGACATCAAAAGTAATGGATATGTATAGCAGAAATTATTTTCTCATCTTAGAATCGTGCCATTGTTTGCATAACCTCTGTGGTTTGCCCTAGCTCACACAACACACAACAAAGTCCCATTCCCTAGTGTACATTAGAAGATCAATATACTGTCATTCTTACACTAAATATCCCAAAGTGGTTTGCAAAGTAATCAATTTGATATTGATTATGTAGGCACAAAGCCCACACACACACAGCAGTTAATCACATGCAGAACTACTCAACAGAAAGAAATGACAAAGGAATATTTTGTTTTATGTGAACACAGGAATAATTTTCTTCAGTTCTGTATTTCCAGCCATTTGAATATTAAGTCTACGAAACATTTGTTCGTGTGAAACCATTACTCAATAATATAAACCACAAATCCCTTGCTAACTATTTATGCCATTTTCTTTATGATCTCTTCCTTACATTCAGCTGTTTCCCTGTAGGCAGGCACTCTTTTATTCTGTTTCTGGGTGTACAAGCTCTTTCAGCCCCCATAAAAATACCTTCATCTTTTCTGACTTCTTACACACTGCTCTACTGTCGTCATCTTGTGACTTCCTACAAATTATCCCCCCCTTACAGAATTTACCAATTCAATAGATACAAGTTCTTATCACATCCCTGGCATTTGTTGGAGTATGTACCCTATTTTTACTCTGACACACTAGGGGCTCACTTGGTAAATCAAGATATGACTGACTACTTGACTGAGTTGTTGCTCCAACAGTTTATTCTGGACTATCAACCTGAACACACACACACACTTGTAGTTCCTACCACCTATAGTAAGTGCATGTAATTAGTCTACCAAGTAAAACTCTGCCGGTTTCCAATCTCTATCCACCCAGCTTCCTTGCACTTTTCCAGTAACTGAGCTGAATTTTAAAAAAATCAACAAAATCTCTAGCTTTGAATGCTTGTCTTTTAGCTAATGAGATCAGCAGGTAGGTTACAGTTGACATGGTTACTGAGTATTTAGAGCAAAATAAAATATATTGAGTGAAGAAAAAAGCTTTCTGAGCCCTTCATCCAGAAGATGTAGGATGGAATTCATAAAGCATAGGTTCTGCTCACTCCAGACTGGAAATCCTTAACAAAAGACTTAGATGTATATGTATAAGAAATGTGGATGTAAAACTCATAAAAGGATATAAGAATTTTTATGATACAAAGCAAGTCAAGACCAGGGTAGGGACCTCAGGATCCTCCATAATTACAGGTCATCTCCAAACTACAGAGGTCAGTTCCCTTGGAGAAAAAGGATACTTTGGAGGATGGACTCTATGTCATTGTACCCCACTGAGATCCCTGTCCTCCCTAGGCTCCATCCCCAAATTTCCAGTTTCCCATCCTGGATCTGGCAGCCCTAACACCCATCATCTGCTGGTGGCCAGGGGGTACCTGGCAACCCTACCAAGGTATAATAGAAAGTAGGTCTCCTACCACATAAAACTGTGTTTTTTCTCTATTGCATTTTTGAAGTTATCATTTCAGTTCAGCTTCAGGAACAGCTGAGTACTGCTGAACCCCTCACCTAAAAGCAGTATGGTTGCTTGATGTTGTGTGCCAGTGACACTGTAATTCTATCACAAGTATATACATAATTCCCAGAGTTGTTTCCCTGCTTTCTTCCGTTGCCTGGAGCCCTTATTTCTACACACTTCAATTCTGGGTACTAAGGTTCTGTGATTGGGTCTAGGGGTGTGTGCTCAGTATATACCACAGTATGGAGTTCTCGGCCTCCCGGCGTAGCCGGTGAGGTCTGGGGACTTTGCCACCTCGTGGCGTGGGGCAAGACGATGAGTCACTGTCTGCGGCCACAGTATGGTCTTTTGGACCGCTCACCGGGCCAGGAGGACGCCCATCGGTTCTCAGCTTGGCCTAAGCGAGTGGGCTGTCATCGAGTGGTTGGGAAGGAGGGGTATGAGATGGCCTGTGCTCCTTCCCCTGTTATTTGAAGAGAGGCGGGGGCCTCCTCCACACGTTTTGCTGGTGCACCTAGGGGGAAATGACCTGGGGCTGATGAAGGGCATGGCCCTTGTGTTGCAAGCTAAGGCAGACCTTGCGAGGATTAAGGCAAGGTGGCCTGGGGTGCAGATAGTATGGTCAGCTATTCTGCCCCGCCGAGAGTGGCGCAACTTGGGGGACCCTTGCTGCATTGATCGTGCAAGGCGTAAGGCCAACAGGCGAATGAGGAATGCCATGGAGGGTGGTTTAGGGCAATTTCTGCCGCACCCCAATATACAGGTCGAGTTGCAAGACCTGTATAGGGCGGATGGGGTGCACCTGTCTGACAAGGGCAACGTGTTCTTTTTACAGGACTTGCGGCAAGGGATTAGCTCAGCCTTGACCTTTTAGTGGGAGCGAAGAACAAAGCAGAGACTTGGTCTTGGCCGTGGCAGGTTGGTGCGGGCAAGAAACTGGAACCGGTGAGCACCTGACAGCAATTTCCCCATTAGGGAACAGGGAGTCATCAGGAACTGCCTTCGGATTTTCAGGTGCAGGGTGGGGAATGGTGATCACCTCCTCTGGGAACCTCGTAGGGTATGCTCCTCTCTGCAAGTTGTCAGGCTTCAGGGGTAGGCGCTCCAATGTGGTGACCAGTTTGCTGGGCTGCCGGTCATGAGCCAGATCGGTGGCTCAAGACCGGAGCTGGGTGACCCGCCCGAGAAAAGGGCAAGGAGGTTGGTCAAGTGAATGACACCTGCCTTGCCTGTTCCGTGCTGGCCTAGATGGTCCCTTGCCGCAATGTTATGTTAAATAGTTAATAAAGTGGCCCTTGTTTACTTCCAAACTGTTGTCTGTCTCGTTATTCCGACTGGGGGGGCAATATACCACAGTCTCTTTACATGCCTTCCTTTGACTTGCTGAGATGTGCTGTGGCGCAACTCAGGGAGGGGAGGGGAGGGAATTCCTTCCCTCCCTGAGTTGTTCCACAGCTGCAGCACGCCTCAGTTAGTGAAGGGAAGGCTTTAAATGGCTTACTTTCACTCACTGAGGCATGTGGCTGCCACAGCGCAACTCAGGGAGGGAAGGGAAAGTATATAAATGGAATTTAGCCAAATAAATTCAACAATACCAATTATTTCCCAAATCCCAATATCATACCAAGATTGGGATTTGGGAATATCGGTATATACCAATATTTTTCAGGTCTGGTATACCTGAACCTGAAAAATACCAGTATTTTTGTGTATATACCTAATTGGGTCTCTACCTGGGTCTTCACCTTACTCCAGCTACCTTTCTGCACTTTGTTTATAAAGCTCTTTCCACCCCCTCTCTGCTCATGGGTAAATATAATCCTTCTATCTTCTCTTAGATATTCTTGTTAATGTTTATTTCTTTCTCACCCTCCTGTGCACAGTATGCTCATTCCTGCCAGCCAATCTTCTCTCACTTTGCCTTCCTCTTGCCCTCCTGCACAAAGAATTTGTTGGCCTGCCTGCAGAGTAGAAAGCCTCTTGCCTGTCTGCCTCTCTCTTGCAATCACCTTTGTCCTGAGGGAGATAAAAATACTTTTAACCAGAAGACTCTCATGAAAGTTGAGATTCCCCCCCTCCCCATTGTTCCATTTACAAGTGGAACAGAATTACAGAAAATCAAGATGGGGGGGGAGTATGTCTACTCTCTGTACACTCCTAACCAGTGGTTAATCCATAGCAAGTATATGCTGGAAAAGATGCCATTTGCTGTCTAGGTCAGATTATTCTACTTATTACAGGAAAAGGGCTTTGGCATGTCACATTATTGTAGACATAATAATATAAAATGCCAAAGACCCTTTCCTGCTATAAGTAGAATAATTTGGCCAAGACAGCAGATGACACCCAGTATATACTTGCTATGGATTAATCACTGGTTAGGAGTGTATGAAGAGTCTTCACAATGATAGTATTTTGTGTCCAAATAAAATAGTTCTACCACAAATGTATTAAATGACTCAGCATATCAAATAGTCCCACCAGGAAGCACCTAAATTTGCTCTTTTTATGTTATTAAATTCACAGCATAAATTCAGCATGGCTCAACTGCCCATGTATGTGAAGCTCCATTAAGATTAAATAAGGGAATGTGATTATTTAACGTTAATTTCTTTTCCTGCTGTGCGAGAATGGGTGTTGAGTGTAATCTGCATAGTTAGGCTGATTTAATAAAGAGAATAATAGCTTGTAAATTGAATTGGTTTGCATTAGAGAACAGCTAGGTCTAATTTAGCTGTAAAGGTACATTGTCTTAAAACATTTATTATTGATAGCTGAAGGGAATCCATGGGCAGTGAACTTTAAATATGACAACTATTTCAGTGTTTTTAAAACCACACTTTTGGGGGGTCTGTAGTGTTTAAAATTACAATCGATATGATCCTTAAGTGCATAACAATATGCAAGGCCAACATGAATATGTTTTACTATATTCCACCAAGGTCTTCACAAACCACCAAGGTCTTTAAAAAAATGTTCCACCAAGTTCTTTGAAAAACTGTGTTCCACCAAAGTCTTCAAAAATCATTACTAAGCAATACTGTTGTGGCCTGAGGTAAATATTCTGCAATTCTATGTAGAATGAACAGTAGGGAAGAGGTGGCAGAGGAAAGGACGAATAGCTATGCCCACTGATCCCCTGGTCCATGTACCTTCTCAAGAGCAAACTCACATACATACAGCTGCAGGTTATCCACATTCAAAGACCCAATGGGAAAAGAAGCTGCTTCAGGACAATTTGGAGTGAAAAACCAGCAGGCACAGAAAAGAGTTAAATATTGTTTCGTCCGTCATGTCTCTGCTCCTGATTAATTTCTTTCATTTGAAGGGATGATCAGGCAACTCTTTTGTAATATTCTTCATCACTCCATGCAAAATACTTTGTAGAATGTCATGATCACATTATGATGATGAGGAACAGAGGTTGAAGGTGAAATCCTGCAGTATAGTCATTGAATCTGTTGTATCCTAACGAAGGTATCCTGAGGGATACATTTCCTGGAGTGTACTTGGCACTTGGTATACTTCTGAAACACTGGTGGTAGGGGTGGAAGAAGTAACGGGAAGAAAAATAGATGTTTTTCAGTTTTTTTGCCTGGTAGTCATGGAGAACTGGTTTGTCTGAATAGATTGATAAATGAAAAATTTGGATGGTACACATCTTCTAACATCATGCTGGTACCATGATTAGTGAAAGGAGATAGCTTCTGACATTGTGCTGGTACCTTGATTGCGAAAGGAGGTAGCACATGTCGTGTGATCCTTTCACAGCACATGTTCCAACTGAATCCAGTTCTTAAATAGATATGAATGATACTTCAGTCCATGTTGATCCCTGTTAGTCTTCATAGTATTTTAATGTATTTTTATTGTATCACAATATTGTTATTACATCACAATTTAATTCCAAAATTTTTTGATACTTCTTTTACCCCTATTTTTCCCTCCCCCCTAAGGTGGCCAACATCATATTTTCGATTTACATTTCCAACCATGAGCGCATTCTTTTCAACTTTTCAAATATACCCATGTTGACTTCCCTTTTATAAACCCATTTTTTTCCATATCACATGATTACAACATAAATCATACATTTTGAAATACTGTGGAATATATTACATCCTCTTATACACCGTGTCCCTGGCAATGCCTGCTTACATTATGAATGTTAGATAACAAAAATATTTCCCCCCGTCATTACCAGTGATTGCTTAAAAAACTATTTTTCTCTCTCCTTAAACTCCTACTCAAATAATACATACTTAATAAAGTGATATTTAGTGCTATCCCAAGCTGTTTCTCTTATCTCTTTGCTATAATATATTTTGCCTATTAATGGCTCTTAAATAAAAAGATAAACCAACGGCCACAAAATTTAAACCTTCATGGTGGAGTTCTTAGAGGTTGCCACCTCTCTATGGGACTTTGGGAAATTCCAAAGGGGGTCTTTCGCTGTGACCCCACCCTATGGGAGGTAATAGGGGAGTTCCTTCCGAATGCCTTACCCGCCGTGCTCCTATTATACTATGATACCAATATATTTAAAGCAAAATATTAATATTAACATAAATTATCTGAAATTAAACTTATTGTTCTCTCACTTGAGGGTTTTTTGATCGAAAACTTAAAGTTCCAAGACTTTTAACATGTCCTCTCCAGACTTAACATCGTGGACGGTGAAAACTCTGCCCTTGTGATTTATGTGTAAGTGTCCCAATGGAAGCCAACGATACCTAATTTGTTTTTCTGCCAGGCGTTGTGTAATTGGTTTCAGGTTCTGGCACGCTGTTAAGATCTCTGGTGGTAGATCCTGAAATACTTGAATCCTAGTATCTTCTAGTTTAAGTCCATTATTCTTCCTTGCAACTTCTAACACAATGTTCTTTACTTTGATGTCTGACAGCTCGGCCAGTATGTCTGGAATGAGAGTAGGAGAGCCTGTTTGCGATGGCTTCAGCCGATAAGCTTGGATAATTGGTGCAGCTGGCAGTTGCAATAATGCCTGGAGCCATTCATTTAAAGAGCCCGTGAGGTCTTTGTCGATAGCAAAATTTGAGGAAATTCCCCTGAGTTTGATTTTTCTTTCACGGGCTTTTATGTCCAGAAGTATGATTTTAGACTTACTCCATGTCTCAAAAGTTTTTAAGTTTTGTATATCCTGTTTGTTCTTAGCAGTCTGCTCCAGTGCCTGGTCTGCTTTTTCCCTCAGGTCTGTTAGGCTCAGGTTCATAGCGTCCAGTTTCTGATGAATGGGAGTAATGCTGTCTTTGAGGTCTTATTTCAGTTCTACAAACATGGTCTGTATATCCTTTTTAGTGATAGAGTCCTCCCGCTTTCTTTTGTTTTGTCGGCTAGCAGTCTCTTCCTCCGAGTCAGCTTCTAGTGGGGGAGGGGAGTCGTCTTCGGAAGTTTGCACGGTTCTCTCAGTTTGTTGAGATTCCTTGTTGTTTTTCTTGGCTCCTTTTCCTCCTTTTGGCCTCCCCATTTCTTTCAGCCAGCAGTTTTTATCTTTATGGTCCTCAGTTGATCTGTTTTTTCGCGTTTTCTGGAGCACAGACGCGGAGGCCTTCTCGGTCTGACTGCGCAATCTCGCAGCCATCGGAAACTCCTTATAAACCTATTTAAAGTATACCGTCCATTTCTTTTTTATCTCCTTCCTTTTTGCAGTACATAGCTTATCTTGCTTTAAACATCCCAATATGTCCGATTGTATATATTCGTATAGATATTCATTCCATTTTTCTAGAGTCCATTTTGAGTTCTCCTTCCAACCATATGCAATCACTGCATGTGCTGCTAATATCATTGCTTTAAAAATATCCTGATTTTGTTTCTCAATTCTATAGTTTCCCAATACACCCATAAATAATAAATCTACGTCTACATCCAAGTTAATTTTACATAACACTGCTATTTTTCCCCATATCTTTTCCCAAAAGTCTGTCACCTTTGGGCATTCCCACCATAAGTGAGAGTACCACCCTTCTTTTGTGTTACAGTTCCAGCAATTAGGTTTCATCCCTTTTATCATATATGCCAGTTGGGCAGGGGTTCTATACCACTTCAAGATTATCTTCCTTTCGAGTTCTCTATACTTTTCTAGCTTAATTTTCTTCAAGTTCACCATTAACTTCTTAACATCCTCAGTAGTAAATTGTTTTTCTTTATTCCATTTGTTTTTTAAACTTCTGAACATAAATTCCATATCTTTTACCAAATCTAAATAAATCTTCCCTGCCAAACCTTTTTTTATTTCTTTCACATATAATATTTGTTCTATATTATTGTCTTCTCTTTTAATGGCTTCTTTATACTTATCTTGTTTAATTAAAACATGTAATCCCATTAAATTTAACCAATATCTGTTTCCTAGTTTTTGATTCAACTCCTGACGTGTTAATAAATTCCCTTGGCTATTATACATATCCTTCACTCTTGATATTCCTTCACCCTGGAGGTCTTCCCAGAATTTTGGATTCACCTCCTTCTCCCATATATACCTAAGTGGGGTCCATTTTGAAGTCTGAGGCATCAAACCTTTCCCCACCTCTTCCAAACAAGCAAGGCTATTTTCCTTGGTCCCTCTGCTTGTCTTATTTCTTTTCATAAATCTCTAGTATAAATTCCATAACTTCCTGCTCCCTTACTTACCGCAGATTCAAATCTTACCCACTTATCCCCTTTCCTCCATTCTAACTCCACCAATATTTTTAGCTGAAATGCATCATAGTAAGCTTGTATACATGGTAACCCCCATCCTAGGTCATCTTGGGGCATATACACTAGTTTTTAAAACATTTCTTGCTTTTTTCCATTCAAACACCCAATTTTTAATATGTTCATCCCATTTTCTCATAACTGCCTGATCTAGTTCTATTGGGAGCACCTGAAGTAAATATAACATCTTTGGGAGTATAAACATCTTTAATGCTCTAATTTTCCCTAGAATACTCAAATTCTTATTTTTCCACTCCTTCAATTTCTTTGTTATCTTTGACCAAACCTTATTATAATTAATTTTTTGCAGCCTCTCTATATTTCTGTCAAGATATGCTCCTAAATATTTAATCTTCCTAACTCCTGATTTCATTCCCGTTAACTCTAATATCGCTCTTTTAATTTCTCTATCTACATTAATAAATATTATTTCAAATTTCTTAATATTAATTCCAATCCCCGAGCTTAACTTAAAATCTTCTGAAATAACTAATAATTCTCTTATTACCTGTAATGGGTTACTGAGTGTCAACAGGATATAATCCGTAAAAAGATTCAATTTAAGTTCTTCCTTGCCTATTTGGAATCCCTGAATTCTACCACTATTTCGTATCCTATTTGCTAGGGGTTCCATTGCTAATGCAAATAGCATAGGGGACAATGAACACCCTTGCTTTACTCCTCTCTCAATTAAAATCTCTCTAGTGTGTCCATCATTTATTCTAATAACTGCTTTCCCTCTCCTATAAATTTCCCTTATAGCATTCAAATACTGTCCCCTAAAACCAAATTTTTCCAATACCTGCATTAAATAATTATGGTTTAAAGTGTCAAATGCCTTATATACATCTAATTTTAATAAGGCTGTTTTCTTATTTTTACAAAACAAAACATTTAATATACTTCTCAATGGATGGGCTATGAATCTATTTTTGATAAAACCATATTGATCTTCCTTAACTAATGTTGGTAACTATTTTTCCAATCTATTAGCCAGCACTTTTGTAAAATTTTTATAATCTTGATTCATCAGACTAATTGGTCTATATGAATTTATATCTAAAGGGTCCCTCTGGGGTTTTAATATTTGTAGAATTTCAGCTTTCTTCCATGAGTCTGGCATTTTACCTTCTTTTAGAATGAAACTGAATAATTGTTGCATTGCTGGAATCAGTATCTCCACCATTTCTTTATAATATTCTGCTGTAAACCCATCCAACCTGGGGGATTTCCTATTTTTTAACCCTTTTAGTACTTCAACTATTTCCTGCCTTGTAATTTCTTCATTCATTCTCTCTCTGTGTTCTAACGTTAACTTCTTGTCCAGTTGTTCCTCTAATTTTTGGTTTTCTATAGATTTAAATAACTGCTGATAGAATTTGGCAAATTCCTCTCTTATCTGGCTATTTTTAAAAAGCTGTTTTCTCCCATCCCCCTTGACACATCCTATTTTTTGTTTTTCCTTTCTTGATTTCAGATAATTGGCCATTCTTTTCATAGTATTCATATTAATTCTAGGATATTCGTTTTTTACTAATATTTCTTTTTTCCACATAGATAATGAATCAAACTTCTCTAAATCTTTTTTGAGTTTTTTTAATAATTCCTGAGTCTGCCTACAATTATTGCCCTGAAATTCCTTTTGTTTTAACATGATTTCATTTACTATCCTGCTTCTCTCTTTATTATTTTCCCTTTTAAGTCTAATTTCCTTAGCAATGTAAGCTCCCCTTATAACTGCTTTAGCTGCATCCCAAACTACTTCTTCCCTAGCTGAGTTCCTATTCTCTCTAAAGTAAAATTCTATGTCTTTTCTTAAATCCATCCAATCCTTCTCTGTTAAGGGCATATTAGCCTTATATCTCCAAATAAACTCTTTTTGATCGTCGCTTATTTTAAATTGTACTATCAAGAGAGCATGGTCCAAAATCTATACAGGCTCAGTTATTGTTTTCTCCACCTCTATCTCATTTGTTTCCTTTACAAAAACAGTCTATATATGAAAAGTTCTTAAATCTATTAGAAAAGTATGTAGGTTGTAGAGTTTTCCCTCCGTACATAAATGCATCTTTCAATTTCTATTTCTTAAGCTTCAAAGTTTTACTTTTCTTAAAGTTACAATTAACATCCCCTGCCACTACCAATTCCCCTTCATAGAAGTTCTGCAATTTCTGAAATATCTTATTCAAAAAACTTATTTGACCTGTATTTGGTGCATATATAGATGCTATTGTAAACTTCCTACTATTCATCTTAAATTTCAAAAAAGCATATCTTCCGTCTAAGTCTGATATTTGATCTAATACTTCTATCTTCCAGCTAGAATGTATAATGATCGCTATCCCTCTTGCTTTCTTAGTTCCTCTTGCTTCCACCTTTGTTTCCCATACTGGCGAGTTTAACAAAGGTTTTTTGTCCTTTTTAGCTTTATGGGTTTCCTGTAGGCACACTATATTTATTCCATGTTTTTAAATCAATTTTTTTAATCTATACTTCTTTAAATCTGAAGCCAAACCATTTATATTTAAAGATAATAATCTTATTGTCTCAACCATTTTCGTTTATAAGTTTCTTAAATCTTTGCTCAGGTCTATCCTTTCTTACTTCGACGGTCACCCTCTTTCCCCACCCCCCTCCCCGAAGAGTCCCCCCTAGAAGAAGAAGAAGAGAAGAGATTGGATTTATACCCCGCCCTTCACTACCCAAAGGTGTCTCAGAGCGGCTTACAAACTCCTTTCCCTTCCCCTCCCCACAACAGACACCCTGTGAGGTAGGTGGGGCTGAGAGAACTCTTGACAGAAACTGCTCTTTTTTAAGAACAGCTGTGCCAGAGTTATGGCTTGCCCAAGGTCATCCAGCCAGGTGCAAGTGGAGGAGTGGGGAATCAAACCCGGTTCTCCCAGATTAGAGTCCACACACTTAACCACTACACCAAACTGGCTCCTAGGGGGTATACAGGTGGCATACTCCTCCTGACCTCTTCGCTACTTAATTGAAGTCTGCGTTCCCATTTCCCCCCTCCCTTATTCTTTCAATCATGTAAGTTTCAATATAAGCCACCATACTTATTCCATATTGTAACCAATCCAAAATAGTTCAAAATACATTAAACACGAACTTATATCTCTATGCCCATTATAAGGTGCCAAATATAATCTAAGAGCAGTTAGCATCATTTCTCGGGTGTTTTGACTGGCTTTGCAATGTCTGACTTGATTCTCCTTCTTCTTCACTACTAGATGTAGTAATGTCGAAAGATTCCTTTTGTTGGACTTCTCGTTTCTCCTTATCTTCTGATTCCAATGACGTCGTACTGATCACCAGTCTCTCCAGCATTCTCCTTGCCTCTACTGAATTTTTTGCTCAGAAAAGTTTACCTTCTCTAAATACCAGTATTACTGCTGGTTATCCCCATGTAAATAGTATTCCATTTTCCAATAGCTTTTGAGTGTAAGGTTTTAGCATTGCTCTTTGCTGCAGTGACTCTGGAGAGGGGCCCTGTCTTATGATTACTTTATGTTCATTAAATTGTAATTCCTTCTGTGTTTTTAACCTTTTATAAACACTGTCTCTTGTTTTCTCTCTTGCAAATGCCATAATAATGTCCCTTGACTTTGCTCCCAGACTGGGCTTGGGGCGGAGAGATCTGTGTACTCTTTCAGTTTCCTCCGGACCTATTTTTATTCGGTATTGCTCAAGACATTCAAGTAACTTTTTTTCAAGGTCTTTCTGCATAATATCTTCAGGAATGTCAGATAAGCGAATGTTTCTCCTTCTTTGACGGTCGTTAATGGACGCTAATCTACTAGTCAACTCCTTAATTTTGGCCTCATTAACAGCTTCAGCTTTTTGGGCTGCCTTGTCAGCAACCTTTTTTATGCTCTTAACTTCAAATGCCAACTGACTCAGATCTGTCTTAAGAGCTTTAATATCTCCTCTCACATTCTGTTCCGAAGTGGCAATAAGCTGTGTTAAGTCTTTCAGTTCCTTCTTAGTCGCCATTTTACACTGCTCTCTCTCATTACAGCCTCCACCCAGGGAGAATGGAGAAGAAATTAAACACAATTTATATCTCTCACTTTCGAAAGTTCATGCAGCTCAAACCTCTTTGATTCTCTGCCACTTTTCGCAGATGTTTCAGGTTATTTCCCAAAGGTTTATCTCTCTTCTTTGGCGGCTGAATAGCTAGCTTCTCTGGGAGGTAATTTGGGAGCATCTTAAACAAAACGACGCATGCGTAGAACTCCCGTTAGTCTTCATAGTATTCATGGTAGATTTTGACTCAAGAAGGTCCACTAAACTTCATATTTCCTTTGCATAGAATACAAGTTTGAGTGGTTCATACTTTGTGCCTACAATGCAGGTCCAGTCCCATAGCACTGATGATGCATCTGAACCAAGAAGAAATTTCCCATACCTACACTAATTTATCTGTTACAGTTCTGTGATGGAGGAAAGCAGATCACTGGCACCTCCTTCTTCATATGAGTTTTGTCTAGTTCATAAGTGTTTGAGGTGGCCAATGCATATTGGCAAATGTAATTTGCAGTGACTCTTATATCATAATATTGAATGTTTTGGTTCATGTTAAATACTGGGTTCCAATACATAACGGTTCATACTTTCTAAGTTATGGACTGATGAGACAATGGGGGAAGATTAAATGTTCCAGGAGGTCACCTAGCTACTAGGTCTGTGCTGCTTTCTTTGCTGCAGCAGAACAAAAGCAAGTAAGTTGAATCTGTTTCCTTCTCTCTGGAATATAATCTATAAATATGACCCTCTTTGTTGAATATAAGAGTATTTCAGAATAGTCCAAATACTGCTGATTGTATACTCCAGGGGTAGGGATGACACCCTCCAGGTGGGATCTGGGAACCCCAGAATTACAGGTCATCTCCAGACTACAGAGATCAGGTCCCCTGGAGAAAATGGATGCTTTGGAGGGTGGAGTCTATGTCATCATACCCCACTGAGGTCCCTGTCCTCCTCAGGCTCCATCTCCAAATCTCCAAGAGCTTCCCAACCTGGATCTGGCAGCCCTACCCTCTATCATCCACTGGTGGCCAGGGTGGGATTTTATAACCCTATCCAGGGTCCCCAACGTTTTTGATCCTTTGGACACCTTTGGAATTCAACCATAATCATAGAATCATAGAATGTTAGAGTTGGAAGGGACCTTGCAGGTCATCTAGTCCAACCCCTGCACTCTGTAGGAGTATAGCCGAAAGATAGGCCTACAACATACCCGAAAGATAGTATTGATAATATTGCCACCACAGCAGGTGGAGCTAACCACAAAATATAATCACACACACATTCAGAGGAAGCACAAGTACAGGGAACAAGAGGAATAATTTTTAAAAATACACAGGGAAGGAGGCATGAGAGGAAATGAAAACCACACTGTGGCAGCTGCCCCTGAAACATCATTTTAATCTGCACAGCCAGTCGGATCTCTAATGGCCAATCAGAGGCTGTGCTGGGCAGGAGACCCACCTTGCCCATGGGTGCCATGTCAGGGATCCCTGGTGTACTCAAATGGAAGTGTAAGTGCAGGAGTGGAAGTTTCCAGGAATTTGGATGGACTTTTAACAGCTAAGCACTGTACATGTTTACATGTTTACCTGTTTACTCACTTATGAGTAAATTTTTGAGTCAATGTAAATGTGCATTCAATAGCAACATAGGCAATTTTCTTATAAATTCTTGAAAGGACATCTAGTTTTGCTTCTTTATTCATTTTCTGGAAACAGGGTTTAAACTAATATTTGTCCATGAATAGGACATAAGCCAGATATGCAAAAAAAACCAGGGATGGAAATGGACATTACAGAGTTCTGATGACTAGAGATACTCTAGACTCCAGCAACATAAAAATGCCTGTAGATATATGTTGTACATCAGCTTAATCTCAAACTACCTGTCACCTACCCAGGACCTTCAAAGCATACAAAGAAGCTAAGAATGTTATCGGGAGGAAGTAGTAGAGCCAGTGTGGTTGGTGAAGTGTTTACAACTGCTTCCAGCATGTTCTGGAAAGCCAGCATACACGTTTTCTAAATAAATAAGTTAGAGTATCAGATTTGTATCTGGGAGACCCAGTTCATATTCCCACTCTGCCATGAAACTTGCTGGTCAGTTACTCTCTTCCATCCTCACCTTCCTCACAGGACTGTTCTGAGGATAAAATGAAGGAGGGCAGAACTATGTATGCCATCCTGAGTTCATTGGAGGAAGGGAGGGATAAAAATCCTCTAAATTCATATCCTTTGTTGATGAAGATCTGCTCTTGCTCCTTCCTTCCAGAAGTAGAATTTAAATGACGTTCTTTAATAATGTACATATTAATAAACCATAGATTAAAATGGTGGTAGAATTTCATTTTTACCATGGAAGCAATCAGACATAGCTACTGTGTTCCATGTCATTTAAATCCCGGGGCTGAATGTGATGTGTCTCAATCAAACTTCTAATGATAATGTTGATTTAACTGTACATTATGCTGATTGCAATGACACTATTAAAGCCTTTTCATTACTACCATTAGTCTTTCTTGAACAAATAAGCTATTTTGTAGCTTCCCCGGGTGGGGGAGCCAATTTGACATCCCCTCAAAACTACCAAAAATAGAAATAGCTTTTTTAATGTATTTGTTTTAAAGTACACATAGCAGGGAAGACTATGCCTGCACTGAGATAAACAATAATCTTTAAAACCTCCGTGTGTGTGTATGTGTGTGCGTGAACGCGCGCATGTATGAAGATTGCAAGACAGGCAGTCCCCTGGTGTATTTTAGCAATGGACTGTACAGATGTAAGAGAGATTTTGATGTCACTCAGGAATCCTGTTGGCATGATTGACACACAAAGCAATATTTTTTACCATTATATGATATTTTCTTATGGAGGAATGCCTCATGGACAAACCCACTGGAGTAAACCTTCCCTGTTGTCATCTGTTAAGGGGATTTTTATTCTAATGAAAGCGATCTGCCTTGTGTGCCAATAACCAGCCATTGCTGTTTGATATGCACAGAAATTCAATCAGATGCTTAATTATATTTTAACATGAGTTCCAAACAGCTGGCTAATTCCCTTGTTTCTGATTAAAAAGATTACAAAAATAAAATTTAACATTGCATCTACATATCGCTCTAAAAGGAAACATTTGCACATAAGTTTTAGTCATTTAGGAAATCCCTATCTGCTCAGCACAAGGGATCAAAGCTTTTAGCACTTGAATCACAGGGCAATGAGATGGAATTTTATATAGAAATCGCTGATGCAGGTATCTTTGCAGGTACGGGGAATATTGATTATTTTTAAATTCTGGAGCTACATTAAGAAGTCCTTCATTTTAAAACAGTACAACTCCAAGTACTTTGTGTAGAATTATACAGTTATGGCCAGGATAGTTATGTCCCTAAATGCTTATATGACTCTGCAAAAATTTACTTTAGTTAATAATGGTATATATATGTTCAGTTGTAAATATTATTTTCCTTGAGATTATTAGTCAATGCACATGCACCA
This sequence comes from Gekko japonicus, assembly GCF_001447785.1. Taxonomy (NCBI): domain Eukaryota; kingdom Metazoa; phylum Chordata; class Lepidosauria; order Squamata; family Gekkonidae; genus Gekko; species Gekko japonicus. The sequence continues at coordinate 122,215 of NW_015160316.1, forward strand.
ACCACATTTCTGCAAATCAGTTGCAGAGGAACTAAGTCATGGAGTCACCCAGTGAACAGCTAATTTGAGGATTACCACCTATAATTTAGAATTTATAATACATAACCTGATTTTATCATATTCTTTATTTTTTAAATTATATCTCTCCTTTCCAAATGTTCAGTGTGGCTTAAATATGATAAAGCAATCTAAAGATAGCATAACAAATATAAAGCAGCCCATAGCTTATTTTTGTTCAACAGACAAATCACAAAACGACAGGGGGGGAAATCTGGGAAAGTTTAAATTTTTTTTTAAATTACATGCTTTTCAAAAGATGCAGCAACATCTGTACCTGTCTAGATGAAAGTACAACCAACAAACTTAGCTGGACTGACCTGAAGTGGTGGACAGATCCATAATCATATAGCAGTACATTGTGCAATATTTAAAATGCCGTTATCCATTCTTCAGCAGCAGTGTAACCACAGTCACATAATGGGCATGGGAAAGACTGATTTTGAGTTATGAGTTATTGAATATCTTGTTCTATCATGAGATTTGGACAGCTAGACAGCTATAGTATTTTAAATCTTTGAGCCGCAGCCTAGCTAAAATTGTCTTTACTCAAATTCAGCTTGCATTGGCTAATTTCCACTACTCCCCCCCCCCATTTTTGCTCTTCCGGGTGTGTTGTGATTTTCTGGGCCCTTCCATTATAACCCTGGCCCAATCAGGGCTCTTAAACGGCCGGTGAACAATTGGTGTGAGGGAGGGAAGACGGGAGGCTGCTGGGGGGGTGAGTAGGCACACGTGGTCAAAGCTGTCAAGAAATAGAAAGGAAATGGCTAGGGGTTGGGGCTAAGAGGCTAAATTAAAATAGTGGAGGGGATGAAAGTGAAGGCAGAGAAAGAGGAGGCATGGTGGGTTTTTCCCTCCTGCCTCCTCTGACCACAACTCATCAAAGATTGGAGAAGCCACTACATGGGGTGGTAGAGTTGAACAGTTGGTGCTGCCGCTGCTGCACCAATCAACTTCACGTTTTTTTAAATGGCAACTGTGGGGGTAGTTGGCAAGAGAGGGCACACAGAGTGGCAATTAGCTGACAAAAGAACAGGGCAACCACAGAAGAGAGGAGGAGGAGGACTGCCATGTGGATTGGGAGGTAACTGGGCTTTCTTGTGCATGCTGCTCTGAGGGGAAAAGGCCTCCAAGCCTCAGAAGTGAGTGGAGGAGCAAAGGGAAAAGGGGGCACTAATGTTGCCAACCACATGTCTGAGAAGTTGCAGAGCTGGGAGGCAGAGTGAATGTTGGGGCAGGTGGGGGATGGTGACCTCCCTTTCCCCCCACCTGTTTTCAGCCCGTGAGTGAGAAGGGCTTGCTGGACAACAAAAAGTTCCCCTGTAGGTTTCAGAAACAGCTGCTCCATCACGCCTTCCCTCAGCCCCACCGCTTTTGTGGGAAATACAGGAGAGATGAGAACTCTTCCAGAACCAGAACCCTGTCATCTGGGTTACCTGGGGCCAGTCATTTAGCCTGGCCCACTTCACAGGGTTGTTGTTGGTAGTGGGAATGGGGCGGTGGAAAAGGGAGTCCAATGTACCTTCTCAAGATCCTCTGAGGCAGGATGGGGGAAGAGGGGAAACCAAGAGTGAGAGATGGATTGTAGCCATCCTCAGCTGCTGAGGCTAGGCATATGGGGGGATGCTGAAAAACTACCTTATTTGCTTGCAAGGCCAATGACTCAACTCGAAGAAGAAGAAGAGGAGGAGGAGGAGGAGGAGAAGGAGGAGATTGGATTTATACCCCGCCCTTCACTACCCAAAGGTGTCACAGAGCGGTTTACAAACTCCTTTCCCTTCCCCTCTCCACAACAGACTCCCTGTGAGGTAGGTGGGGCTGAGAGAGCTCTTGACAGAAACTGCTCTTTTTCAAGAACAGCTCTTATCAGAACTACGGCTTGCCCAAGGTCATCCAGCCAGGTGCAAGTGTAGGAGTGGGGAATCAAACCCGGTCTCCCAGATTAGAGTCCGCGCACTTAACCACTACACCAAACTGGCTCTCCTAAAAGTGCTATATATAGAAAAAGTAGCTAATCTGTATGGAAATGCAAGATGCCCCTCCTTTTATGGTATCCCTTGGGGGAAAACTCATCTTGCATATGGTTAAATACATTTATTGGGGGTTTTGTGGGTTCCCGCATAAATCAATTGATTTCACTGCTAGAAACCAGTTGCTTTTGTTTGTAGCTTGGGACCAGGGTACTTGAAGGACTGCCTCCTCCCATATTGTCCAGCCTGCCTCACAATCCCTGCTGTGTATGTCCCTGCCTTTAGAGATGAGATGGGTAGCAACCAGAGACAGGGCTGTATCAGTAGTGGCTCCAGTTTATATAAAGTCTTACTCCTTGAGGCTTGTCTGGTTCCTATGTTGCTTTCTTTTAAGCCTCAGGTCAAAAATTTTCTGTTCATCCAGGCTTTTAGGTACAAGGTCAAAATATTTTGTTCACCCAGGCTTTTAATTTAGGGTTTATTTTTTAACAGTTTTAGTCTGGAACTATTTTAAGGAGTCAATGGTCATAGCTATTCTAAGGTAACAGTGATATGTTTTAATTTTATTTGGTCTATGTTTTTGTGCGGGTCTAGGATTTTAGTTAATATCTTTTAATGTTTGTTTTTATTACTCTTATTTTGTAAGCTATCTCAGGCAGGTTTATGGAAAGGCAGCATAAAACATTTCTAAAATGAATAAAACATAAAGATCTCCCACATTTTACCATCAATATCCAGCAGCTAATTATTCCTCAGGGACATAGAATTTAATTCAGATTTTTGAATTTAGATTTTTTTTAAAAAAAAAATGCTGTACTTGCACAAGTATACATTGCAAGCAACTATGATTGGCTGTATCTGCCAGCCATGTGCAGGTTTTTTATAAGAAAAGCAACCTTATAGTCATTTCAAACAAGATGGTTTCAACAGCTACACAAAACAGGAAACTATGTAAAGTTTACAAAAAATTCTTTGTTAACTAAGCATAATCTGAATGTACTGAACCATCTCACACAACTTATTATTAACAGTACATGATTGTATGTTATTTTATAAAGACAGAGTTAGTATTAACCAAACAGTGTACACATTTATGGTCCCTAACATTTGGAGTGTTCCCCTTGCATGTCAAGTTCAAACATGTGCAGCTGTGTTATTAAGGGATCACTGTCTGGTGTATACTGATGTCCCAGTCAGAGTAGTGCTTCATCATGGGGATAGAGATTCCCAGAAATAATCAGGTAAAAAATAGATATAATAAAACATTATTGGGGGAAAATGTTGATCCATGTAGATCCAAACTAAGAACTAAACACACACACACACACACACTCCTATGCAATAAAAGATCCAACAACACTACCTAACAACTACTAGGAATTGTTAACAGGAGGGGACAATAAAATGAATGTAAAGAAAAAAAATATGAGCCTGATCCAGTGAGGGCTCGGGGAGTCTGAGAGAAAGGAGACAAACGACACACAGCAATGCTGCATGGCAGACAATCCCAGTCGGCGATCGGGTGCAGAGCAAAAGAAGGGACAGAGACTGAGGGCTGCTTGAAGTCTCTGAAGGATCCTGTGCAGTTTCACAGGGGCAGTAGTAAATGGGGGATCCCGATAGCAAAGAAACTGGATAATCAGTGCCAGTTTTATGCATTGATGATCTTGCTATCTTAATGTTTCAGGCCTTCTGGACTGGGATTGGACTGAGGACAGAAAGTTTGAATGTTAATGGTCACCAGAATGTTACTTAGATTTTAATGCCTATTGCAGGAAAATTATGAACAGCCGAATTCCACTTGCACCAGTGTGAGAAGCAAGAGTGCTGAAATGACAGCTCAGAAGATGACCTTAGAGGACAAAAGACCAGGAGTGTTTGATAGCTGTGTCCAGGGTGGCTGATGGCTTTTTGATAGGAGTGATTGCCTGATGGATCCTTCCTTCCATTAAGTCAATTATTAAGCCTAATCAATGAAACATAATTGGAATCTTAAGTGGGGGGGGGGGTTGTAAAGATTTCTTCCAAGCAGACCTTTTTCCACACAATAGGTTGCTTCCGTATTCACACGAGGGAGTGTCTAACTGCTGAAATTGTACGGGGAGCCTGGGTTTTTGCTGTGCATGCACTCCAACCCTTGGGAGAGACCAAAGGAAGATGCAGCCCTCTTGGGGGTTCCCATGTTGAGATCTACCCAGCAGGCTTCAGTTACCAGTAATACACAATTCAACAAGAAGTAATGGAATCTTGAAATTTTTTAATGACATATTGGTAAGTATTCATGACTGTTTGCCATAAATATGGCATACACACTGCTGAACAATTTATGGTTTTCAAATTACACACCTTTTTAATATTGTAAATTTCTTCTGAAATTATAATTCTCCCGGTAGTACCAAGCATTAGATAAAAATTATCTTCTGTAATCATTTGCATAATGGAAGGTATGTAAATAAAATTGCTGCATGACTAGCACCACAATGTAGTTATGGTTGAGGAAACATTTTCATTACAAGCCCTGTCTTGATAGAATTATTGAAATTAAAGATTCATAAAACCAGTTGGGTCATGTGTTATAAGCAACACGAAGCAATGTAACATTTCATGCTACAGTCTATATTTTTAGTACTTTAATGTTTTTAAATAGAAAATCGTTTGAACACTCCAAGCCTAACAAAAAAAGGCTTAAGTAGTTTGTATTCCAGCTGATTAGAGGTTCTCATGCTATGAGATGCTTAGTGTATGTCATTTGTCCCTGTGTATATGTGAAGACTTGACCTTTTATCAAAGAGGTCAGGTAACATCTTTTTGGCAAATCCCATACTGACTTCTTTACCTGTGTACTTATGTGATATTTTAAATTTAAGGTCTGCTTACATTATATGTGAAATGCAAGCTGGGTTAGGGGTTTCCCCCAACATGACTCAAATATCACATCTGACCTGGGACTCACCCTTAATACAGTTGGGGGCAAACAAGCTTTGAAGCATGGTGTGTCAGCAAAAGAGACTTTAGCCTTCCCTGTCTTCCACATCTTGCAGCTTTCAACAGAAAAGGGGCTTTTGCTACCAGTTCCTGCTAATCTGCCCCCCAACAAACACTGAGGAATTTCACATTACCCTTTTTAAACCAGTTTGAAGCCATTTTTGATCCGTCGTAAACCGGTATAGGGCTGCCATTTCACACATGGCTTTCCCCTACCAGTACAGCTGGATCTGAAGCGGTTTGCCATTTCAAACTGCACTGCTTTTTCCTGCGTTCTCCGGCTTACTTTTTTTTAAACGTTCGCTTTAGAGCGCTATAGCGCTATAACACAACACTCCAGGCATTCCAATGGGGTTGCTATAACAATGTTTTGCTATTGTGTTATAGCGCTATAGCGCTCTAAAGCGAACGTTCGGGGGGGAAGCTGGAGATTGCCCACGCGGGAAAAAGCGCATTGGAACTGGGAGAGGAAACTGAAGACTACTTGGAAGCAGTTGACAGGTAAAACGCTTCAGCCTCGTTTCCTAAACGGGACAGAAGCGTTTGTGTGTGAAATTACAAATATATTCCGGTAGGGAACCAGTTCTAAAACAGTTCTGTCTGAAAGCACAGACCAGAAACCGACCGTTTGGGAACCATTCCTCTTCCAGATTATATCGTCTGTGTGAAATTCCTCAATGTGTGTTTGTGATTTGTGCTATGGGCCAAATCTGACTGACTAATGTTGGTGATGCAGAAAATGGAAGAAAACTGCTGAAGCTCCAGAGCTGGAAAGGAATTCTGTTTATGGGTAAGTCTAGCAAGGAATGTGTTCCCTGTACCTGTGTTTTCCATATGGTACCCCAATATTGAAAAGGGATGCTATGAATTTCACCATGAACACGGTCTACTATCAAACTTACCACAATAAGTGGTGGCAATCAGATGTGAGCCAATCACTTGGTCTATTTAGTTTGTGATGATACTCTTTGCTGTGGTGGTGGCCCCCTGCAGCCCCTCATCCTCTGCCTCCTGGTCTTTTTGCTGTCTCAGTGACTCATCTCCTTGCTGCCTCGATGGCAGCAGCAACTCCTCCCCCTTCCACCTGCATCTTCGCTGCCTTAGGAGAAGACCTGCACACGTGCAGACAATACTTTTCTTTTGGGAGGGATTTAAGCCCCCAATGTATTTTTCAAAGTTTTAAGATTTTTTTTTTTTGCAAACCTGGGGAGTCCCCCAAGATTGGAGAAAAGTGTATTTTCTCTCAGTGTGGACCCTATCCACAGATTTAGGTATCTTGTGCATGCTGTTGAGAAATAGATATATAGATTCTGGATACTATCATCAAAGGGAAGATTAAGAATTTTGGCATACATTATCTTTTTTATTAGGAAGAAATGTCATACTTTAGTTTAGTTGACTTTATGATATAGTGAGGTAAATAATAGCATTCATACATGAACCCTATAAAATGTATGAAACCAACTTTGCAAAGTATCCATCCAGAAGATAGACTGTGACTCAATACCTGCCAACAACATTAGCTGTTAGTGCCAATATTAACACTATTCTAGTGAAAAGAAGTAATCCCTGCCCAATGTAAATGCAGATAGTTCTAAAGAGAGGATCCCTTGGTATATAGAAGGATTTTGGGAACTTGGTTTTATGTTCCTGCCTTTTAAATATGACGTGTCAGTGAAACTCAGAAACCTATGCTTGAGTGTTAAAGCAGAAACTGAAAATAAAGTCTCTCTCTTCAAAGTCCTTGTTGAAAAACAAAAACGCTTCCCCGTTGGCAACATATTAGTGGGATTTAGTGGGATTACAAAATTACCTCAGTTTTTATCATCTGTTCACCTCATACATCCCACCCCTTGCAGCCCCTTTCTCAGAACTTCTTGGATATGAAAAGAAATATTGATGGTGTAAATTGTCATGCCAATAAATCCAAACAATACTGCTTCATACATTAATAGTAGATTAATTGTTCTAAAGCCATTGCAGAATCTAATCAAAGTTTTACATATTTATTTTATATAACATTTTTTGGCAGTTGGCTCTTTTAAATGGTTAGTATTGATTGTTGGATGGGAGCCTGGCGTTTGCTGCTTCTGTAATTATTAGATGAGAAATTATAGTTCATTATTAACTTATGTTTTGCATCATTTTCAAGCCTCCTAATTGCATGTGTCTTGGAGAAAATTATTTTGAATCTTTTTGGCAATTTTGGGAGTTTATGAACTTTTGAAAATGTTTAGATTGGAAAGTGATGTTCTGCTATAGGGTTGGCTTGTTGAATGGAACAGAATAGACTCCATCTTGTGTTTGCTTTAGTTTAGGTTGTTTAGTTTAATTAAAATGGCCACCCACCCTGGGAAGTAGGGCAAAACTCCAGGGTAGGCCTACAAATCCCAGATGCCTCTATGGCCAAAAAGTGCGGGAAAGCCAGGGGGCGGAGTCAGAAGATATAAATGTTCCAGCCAGCATGGGAGGGGGGAATTGTCCTGCAACCCTCGGAGAGGCCAAAATGTGCAGGTGCCAACCCTCCAGGAGAAACCCAAAGTTAGGGGTTTTCATCTCCAAACCCCAGGAGTCAGCCAGAGGGGTCTCACTGCCCTTCAAGAAAGGCATAGGGAAGTCAGTGACTGGTGGCAACTACTGAAGAGTGACAGAAGCCCACCAAGGAGGTGGGAAGGCGAAGCGGGGCTCACGAGCCACAAACTGCCTAAGTCCCCCAGGGCTGAGGGTGGGCGCCCATTTTGCCACAGTGGAAAACTGCATTCTGTAACCCTTCAGCAGCAACCATCTATACCTTCTGGTGGGCCGTTCAGCTGTGGATTGCTGCCTTGATGCAGTGAACTGTTTTGGCATTATCAATGAAATTTATACCTTCTTTTCATCCTCCACAAAGAGATGGGTAGTTCTAAAATCATTTTTGCCACCTCAGTCTAAAGTGCCTAAATATTTGTCAGACAGTAGGTGGGATGCACACACAAAAGCCACGGAAGCTGTTTTGGAAGGTTACAATGCTATCACTGATGCCCTCAATCATTCATACTCTGACGTCAATGGGAAGGGGGAGACCAGGCTTCAAGTCTTCTGCAGAAAATGGAAGAACTGGAATTTGTGTTTATGCTGCATTTTTGGGCCCGTGTGCTAGGTCATTTTCTCAAGGTCAGCAAAGCCCTTCAGAAATTACACCTGTTATTGGGATCTAAGCAAGAAATTCAGCAAGGCATTGAACTGTTGATGGAAGCATACCCAGAAGATATTGACCTGAAACTTATTAATAAACTTTTGCACTATCACTTGTACATGAGACAAAGCCATAGGCTTACAGAAGGGCACTCTCTGTCTCATACAGACCTTTATCAAATTATATATAAGGAAAAATTCAAATGGCCTTTCCTAATGTGGAAGCAATCTTGTGGCTATTTCTTAGCTTTACGGTCACTAAGTGCTCGGGAGAGAGGAGTTCTTCAAGACTCCAAAGAATTAAAAATGAATCAAGGGCTACGATGTCTCAAGAGAGGTTGTCCGCACTGAGCATTCTGTACATTGAAAGTGACAAACTTAGACAAACAAATTTTGATGAAGTTTTGGATGATTTTGCTATGAGGAAGGCTAGAAAAAAACATTTTTAGTCTTACTGTATTTGATGGTTGTAAAAGGTAAAGGTTCCCTTGCTCGAAAGCCAGTCGAATCCGACTCTAGGGTTGCAGTGCTCATCTCTGTTTCAAAGCCAAAGAGCCAGCGCTGTCCGAAGACATTTCTGTGGTCATGTGGCCTGCATGACTAAACACCAAGGCGCATGGAACGCTGTTACCTTCCCACCGAAGGGGTACCTATTTATCTACTTGCAATTTCTTGCTTTCGAACTGCTAGGTTGGCAGGAGCTGGAACTAGAGATAGGAGCTCACTCCGTCATGCGACACCTGGGTCTCGAACTGCTGTAATCATGATCATATTATTTACAATTCCCAGGCAATATAATTTGTAAACTCTAGGGTTTTGGTTTCTTTAAGAATAATAGTACAACTTCATTTTCCTAAAGATTAATGCTTATTCCATAGAAGGTTTACAAAGTTCAGTTATTGCAAAAGTTTTTCAGTGTTAATTTTAACATGTATGCATTTTTTTAAATCACTATGATATTTAACAATAGCATCTTATGTCCTTTAGAGGAGAAATTGTGAATTGCAGAATTTTAAATTCCCGTCATCATCCTTGGCTTCACTCAATTTTGTTTATAACACTCTTCCATTTTCTTCTAGTCGTGTGCGTGGGGGATTGGGAGGGGCCTCACAAATGGAGTAGCCTAGGGCCTCTCTTCATCTAAATCTGGCCCTGGGTGGCTGGGAGGCAAGCCCTGGCAGTGAAGGACCCCCTATCTCCACCGGGGAGTCTGGCTACCAGCTGGCTAAGTCTATTTGGCAAATTCCCCTGGTGCTCCCAAATATTTGAGGTCAAAACACTTTGTCAGTTTGGGTTTCAGTTTCTATAATGTTACAGTGTATCATGGTTGGGGGAAAGTATGGACTTTATAATTGTGTCCATCAACTATTAATTAAAAGCCTGAATAAAAAGAAATATGTTTAGCCTAGAACATAAAAGAAAGTAGGGTAGGCATGAGGTGAGCATCAAGGACTAGGGTGTTCCACAGATTAGGTGCCAACTCTGAGAATTCCCTTTCCCTGGTGTTCAGTCACCTCTCTTTGCAAGGCAAGGACAGAGAGGAGACCTTGTGAGAAGGACCTTAACTGGCAGGAGTAATAGTGCTTAGCATTTGTACAGCAGGAGAAGAAAAGAAGAGATTGGATGTATACCCTGCCCTTCACTACCTGAAAGAGTCTCGGAGCAGCTTACTATCCCCTTCCCTTCCCCATAACAGACACCCTGTGAGGTAGGTGGGGCTGAGAGAGCTCTCTTGAGAACTGTCCTTAAGAGAACAGCTCTGAAAGAACTTATGACTGACCCAAGGTAACATTCAGTGTTTAAAGTATTTCATATAAATTACGACAGTAATCCTTATTAGACTGAGGCTGCTGAATGACCCTGATACAAGATTTTAATTAGCACCTCCCCAGACTACAACTCAATTGACAAATAGAACAAGATTTTCCAGAAGGAGCCCAAAAGGGACACATCTGACCAGGCTTCAGGATCTGTGCAGTGGCTGAGCAAATCCAAAAGGGCCATCCCAGCTTCATTTTTTTTAAACTAACTTAAATCAAGTGAAGTCCAGAGTTTGGTTCTTTACGTACTTCACTAGTTCACATTTAACATCCTATGTTTTTTAATTCTCTTGACAGTGCATAGAGTTCTGATTACACTAAGCAGTTCAGAGAAGGAAAAGAGAATGAGAGAAAATGTTCTGCAGTACAAACACCAGGAAATTACTGGTGATCTGTTCTACATGTGTGTATAAGTGTATTATTGGTCAGCAGTTAGACTGTTCGTAAATTATACAATCATATCATAACCAACAATACAATCATATCCAGAGTCCAGTCTAAGCCCAATAATTTCAGTTGCATTGGAAGAAACAGATCTCTCTGTAAATGAATTTAGTTACTGTTTGAACTACGTATTTATGCACCTATTTGTGCACCTATACCAGAATAAATTAAGTTTAAACTGTAGTCTTTTTCAGTGTCAGTTCCTGCCCTCTTCTGCCATCTAGTGTTCAATTATCACATTTCAGTTTTGCTTTGTTTTTAAATAGAAGACAATTGGACATTTTGCATTTGAATCAGTTTACTGAAGAACTACATTAACAATTTAAATTACTGAGTAATTTAAAATTGGCCTCTAATGGTGCAGTGAAAATTGGTGGACTTAAAACTGGAAAAAACACTATGTAGGATGATAATGTAAGAAACTAATGCAATACCTACTGTGCCTCTATGGTAGAGATTTTCACTATTGGAGTTGAACTATTTATTATAAGTAAGAATAGGGAACAACAAATTATCAGGAAAAATAGCATAATCAAACACTAGCCACATATCACTTTGTTTTATTAATCCTTACTTTAAAAACTGAAAAACAAATCATTACTGGAAAATTCTTAAATGCTAATATGTAATGCTGAAAGTGAGTATAAAAGTATTAGATACCCCTCATTTCAATATATCCTATATACTGCAGAGCTGCTAAGTTGCCTCTTTTCCTACTGCCACTTTATACTTTGGATTTACTTGTCTCATCATGCATTCCTACCTTGAACTGAAACAGATTTCCCAGGTTACAGTTTTCCCTGGAGGCAGTCAATATGGATGTGCCCTGTGGCCATGTCCTCAGCTAACTTTCAATGCCACATAACCAAGCTTTGATCAAATTCTTTTCTTTTACTCCCCCTCTCTAATATCTAGTTCCGTCTCCTCCCTCCATCGTCTCTACAACACATAATCTGTCGTCTTTCATTCTCCCTAGCTTTATATCCAAACTCTCTTGCACTATGTTCTGACTTCCCTTGCTTCACCCCAGCTCCATTTCATGATTTCTTGTCACCCTTCCTAGCTTTGCCTCTGTAGATATTACTATTCTGTTTCTTTAATGTTCTGCCGTACTTTTTCAAAAGAAAAAAACCCTCCAGGTGGCCAAGAAATACAAATAACATTGATGAAGAAAGTCTGCTGGAGGGATCATTTTTGCTCTCTTGCAGACTGGCTGGCTGTTGATAGAGTCTGAGAGGGAAGGGTCAGTTGTCAAGGCAGATTGATGTAAGGAACCTTACTCTCTTCTTTACCTTCTATTAATGGCCTTTCATGCTACCCCACCCAGTGACTGATCAGACATCCTTTACTCATCTGTTGGCATCAATTAAACATGTTCCTATTCTGCTGGGGAAAAAAGAGTCAGAAGAATGTTAAGATTATGGCTGGGAGAGCTGACTTTGATCTCCATATTAATCCTTTGGAAATGCCATCCCCTTTCCTCTCCTCTTATTTGAAAAGACAGAAAGGAATCTCTGAGTCTTCTTGTTGCAGTTTTTCACACGGCTTTATGAAGAGAGCCAGTTTGGTGTAGTGGTTAAGTGTGCGGATCCTAATCTGGGAGAACCGGGTTTGATTCCCCACTCCACCACTTGCACCTGCTGATGTGACCTTGGGTCAGTCACAAGCTCTGGCACAGCTGTTCCTGAAAGAGCAGTTTGTGTCAGAGCTCTCTCAGCCCCACCCACCTCACAGGGTGTCTGTTGTGGGGAGGGGAAGGGAAAGGAGTTTGTAAGCCGCTCTGAGACTCCAAGTGAAGGGCGGGGTATAAATCCAATCTCATCATCATCATCAAGATGTTTAAGTAAGACAAAAATATTTTGGCCAGGTATAATTAATTATTTTGGGCTGGGCTTTATGTGACATCAATAGAAGCACCAGTTTTTACCATTCTCTTTCCGTAGTAGACCTCTGGGGACACCACCAGGGAAAAGCCTTTGTTCACATGCTCTTACTGTACTCCAATTTACAGCCTGCACGGGATGTCTGAATTTTTAAAAGACACAGAGAAAAGAATTACAGAACTCTCTAGAAGATATAGTTTGAGCCTGAAATCCAGATAGTGATGAGTTGAATCTGCACATGAACAGGAAATAATGTAAGTTTTCTTTACAGCTCACAATAGAACATGACTCTTAAGATTACTTTTTATTGAAAACTTACCCAGAAAGTATACCCTACATCAGTGGTCTTTATCTTATGTGTTGGAGTCCTCAGGTGCATTATGGGGCTTTCCTGATGAGTCCAGAGCAACTAGATGTGCCATTTTTGCTACCTTTTGGAAGAACATGCGGTATAGACATCAAGAGTGCCATCCCTCCTCCTACCACTTTTTTCACATATGCTGAGAAAAAGTAACAGAATGTTGAGGTAAGATCATTGTGAAGGGGTCGTGTTAGTTTCTCATAGCAAAATAAAAGTCCAGTGTCACAGTTTTGTACAGTTCTGGTCACCACACCTCAAAAAGAACATTATAGCATTGGAAAAAGTACAGAAAAGGGCAACTAGAATGATAAAAAGGTTGGAACACTTTCCCTATGAAGAAAGGTTAATACGCTTGGGGCTCTTTAGCTTGGAGAAACAACGGCTGAGGGGTGACATGATCGAGGTTTATAAGATTATGCATGGGATGGAGCAGGTAGAGAAATAAGTACTTTTCTCCCTTTCACACAAGACAAGAACTCGTGGGCATTCAATGAAATTGTTGAGTAGTTGGGTTAGAACAGATAAAAGGAAGTACTTCTTCACGCAAAGAGTGATTACCACATGGAATTCACTGCCACAGGAGGTGGTGGTGGCTATAAGCATGGATGGCTTCAAGAGAGAACTGGATAAACATATGGAGCAGAGGTCCATCAGTGGCTATTAGCCACAAGGTATAGATAGGAGCTCTCAGTCTGGGGCAAGTGATACACTGTCTTCTTGGTGCTTGGGGAGGGGCAACAGTGGGAGGGCTTCTAGTGTCTTGGCCCCACTGCTGGACCTCCTGATAACACCTGGTATTTTTGGCGACTGTGTGACAGAGTGTTGGACTAGATGGGCCTTTGGCCTGATCCAACACTGGCTTCTCTTATGTTCTTAGTTCACCTTGAAGATAAAAACAAGGTAGAGAGAGAGTTAGAGGGGGAGGATGAAGATTTCATACATTTCCTAATCCTGCAGTGCAAATGTGTTCTCAGAGTTCCAGGGTGGTAAGGTAATAATCCAGGTGGAATAAACCCTTCTTCTTCTGTTGTTGTCATAGAGAGACAGCCTGGGGCTATGACTGGACCTAAAGATGGGGGGGGGGTGAGATTTCAAAAGTCCAAGTGTTGAAGGAACTGTCTTAAGGTAGAATGAACAGACAGCTCAGGGGTCTGCTTAAATGCCAGAGTGGCATGCCTATTTTTGCCAGCACATGCCGACCTTGCCTACTTACCTCCCTCAGAGGCAGGATTTTCCCTCAGTTTTTCTCTCCCTTTCTGAGCAGCCCTACCTATTTTCTTCTTTTCTGAAGAACTGTGGCTGTCCCACCTTGTCACAGTATGAGATTTTGCTGCTGGCTAAGCCCAAGAACCTGAGGGAAGGGTTGAGATCCCCCTTTAATTTAAACCACTGAAATGGTACTTGAGGCAACAAAATGTCAACATAAAGGGAAAAGGTCATGTGAAACCAGGAGTAAATTTTTGTGGTAAATCAATGTAGGCACAGACTACAGTACATATGTTTGAAGCAATTGAGAGTTTCTTAAGCTTTTCACAGAGACTTAGAATCTTCAAGATGAGAGGCTTTTGTTTCATTGCTTCCTAAACACTTCAGTATACTTTCTTGAGTGTATTATTTGTTTATTTATTCAATAATTAAATTTACTATGCTTCCCTTCCCTACAGGTAGGGGCTCAGGGTGGCTTACAACAGAGTAATATACAAAAAAGTTCTAAATTACAAACAAGATTAAAACCAGCTTTGATTCTTTTGGTTTCCATTAGGCAGGGATACTCTGTCCAGTAACTAAACTCCTTCACTAAACACACCAGTATTCTTCTTTAGTTTTGGGGTTTTTTTAACTGACTCTTCAGAATTTAAAAGACAGTTTCTAAAACACGTCTGACCTGGGATCTCTCCACTGTTCAGAGCTATCTCCCTTTTCCAACTAGGTAGGGAAATTCTTTGCTTACTAGAAGATCTATCCCCTTTTGTGCCCTGAATGGTAGTCTTCACCCAACTACCCACTCTCCTGCCAACCTTCCTAGTACTCTGTGTTAAACTGCTCTCAGTCAGGGATAAACACAAACTCTGTCAGCACTAAATTCTACTCTGTCAGGGCTAGATTCAGATTTGTCAGTACTAGACTCTTCTCAGTCAGGGCTGAATTCAGACTCAGTCAGCACCCAACTCTTTTCCATCAGGGCTAGACTCAGACTGAATTCTCCTCAGTATTCAGTTCAGAAGTCTTTGTCTGTTAAACTGATGCTAACCAATCAGATCTCTTGGAGCAGCCTGCCAATCCAGGCTCCCTGTCTCTGTGAGGAATTAACCCTTCACAATTCACCTGTTTGTACAGCACTTCTGAGCTTCTAAAAGTGCAACATCACACAGCAGTGGGAAGTTGAAAGTCATGGTGTACGTGGGGAATGTTAATAAGGCAGATGATCGGGTTACCTGCTTGAACAGTGGTTTCATTGGGACATTGGGTAGGTCAGCTTTGTAAAGGACCACTTTGAGTGGAGTGTCAAGTTATTGTATTGCAACCACTGGTAGCTCTTTTTGGTCTGGATGTCTGAAAGATCTGGAAAGTCAGAGATTCAGGTGTGTGACAGCTTTCCCATGTGGAAGGAGACATGAGGTGCACTTTAATGGCACATAGGCCTGAATATGATTCACTGGGTTTGATACAGCATGAAGTCTCTTCAAAACTAAACAGACAATACACTTTGAACTCCTTGTATTTCTGGTTTCTTTGGACAGTTGCCAGACTTCAGGGAGAAGCAGCACTGGAGGTGGGGGGGGGGATGAGGAGTATTTTAACTCTCTCTCACCCATCTCCAACACTGCTTCTCCGTGCAGTCTAGCCAGGCAGAATCTGAAGAGAATAGTTCCAAATCCAAATCCCTTTATTGGCATAAAAAGAAGAAAAAAGGTACAACATGGCCAATTTACAGAGAATTTCAATTATAAAAACCATCAAGCATCATATAGAAAAGCTAGACGTTTGCTCCCTGATTGTTATGGCAGCCAGAAGGTACCTTGCAACTGAACCTGTAATGTGGAAACATCGGTCAGATAGTAAAAGAGATACTAACTTTGCCTCAGATTGACTTTGAAAGTTAGACACAATAGGTTTAATTATACAGTCCCACACTTCCCCATAAAAATCACAATGAAGTAGAACATGGGCTACCATTTCTGGGTGCCTTCCTTTACATGAACAAAGTCTTTCTTGATAGGGAGTGTTGGCACACCTCCCAGACAATACCGCTGAAGGTAAAACATTGAGTCTTGCTAACATAAAAGAGTGGCATAAGTGGGGTGAGGTAATCTGGGAAAGGTAAGCAGCAGGCAGTCCATATTCTGGAAAGATACCAAATGCTAAAGGGGAGCAAGCTTTGTGTTCAAGAGAACAGATAGTCTGTTTCTCAATATCTAGGATCCTCTGTTTCAAAATTCTAAATGCCTGCATTTCACGTAACATGCAGAGGTTGTCTAAAGAGACACCTATAGAATGTATTTTCTCCTGGATCTGACAATACCAGTTGGAAACAAAAGAATCAGCTAGCATCAAATGGATATAGCTAGCAGGTTCCGCTCTAAAGTGTAGGCGTAGCCAAAACTTTAGGGTTAATAGCCATGCCCTAGTCTCAATCAGATGCATTCCAGTCTCTAAGCACATTGTAGCATAACTGACACAGTTGGGGACCCCCAAAATACAACGTAAGAACATTGCCTGGATTTGCTCAAGCTGGGTATTGAAGGTGCTAACCCAAATGGGGATCCCATATAATAGCTGAGAGATTGTTTTGGAATTAAAGACATGAATGGCAGCTGGGACAAATTGATTGCCCTTCTTATAAAAGAAACGAACCACCGCAGATGAACTGCACCTTGTTGATATGACTGCTTGCTTGCGTTGTTCTGTCCAAGTATGGTTGTATTGAAAAGAAACTCCCAAGTATTTAAAGGACATCACTTGTACAATATTATTTCCTTTGACATGCCAGCTTTGTGGTTTCCAAGACTTTGAGAACACTAAAATTTTGGATTTTGCATAGTTTATGGACAGAGAGTTTGCCTCACAATAGGAGGAGAAGGCAAGCACCAATGCTGAGGCCCTTATGTGTGCCGTGATAATATAACAGCAGCATCAGCATAAAGCAATAAAGGAATAACATGTGGCCCAAGTGTAGGGGAATGACCATCAATAACATTTAGGGAGGGAGCCAAATCATTCAGGAATAAATTAAACAGGTAGGGGGCTAAAATACAACCCTGTTTGACTCCCCAGTTGGAGGAGATTTTTGAGGTTAATCCATCTGGACCATTGTACCGCACTTGACAGCTATTAGAGGAATACATTTTGCTAATAAGGAAAAGTTCATCAATGATGAACTAAATAATCTAAATCACGCACTTCAAGCAAATGGCTACTACAAGAATGAAATCAGAAGAGCGATTAAACCAAAGGTAAAATAAACAACTAAGGAAAAACAGCCTCCCACAGGAAGTGTTTTTGCCATATATCAAAGGAAGCACTGATCAGATGGGAAAACTTATGAAAAAACACAACCTACAAACAGTATTCAGACCCACCAGAAAAATGCAACAGATGCTAGGATCGGCAAAAGACAGAAGAGACCCCCTCACTTTTGCAGGAGTATACCGCATACCATGCAGTTGTGGACAAGTTTACATCGGGACCACACTTCATAGCATTCATATAAGAATAAAAGAACATGAAAGACACTGCAGACTTGGCCGACCTGAAAAATCAGCAGTGGCTGAACAGAGCCTAACTCAAACAGGACACAGTATTTTGTTCCAAACACTGAAAGACTGGACAATATTTCCAATTACCATGTCAGATTACACAGGGAAGCCATTGAAATTCATAAACATAAACACAATTTCAACAGGAAAGAAGAGAGTTTAAAAATAAATAGGGCATGGGTTTCCTGTCCTGAAAAACACAAAAGGCTCTACATCTGACAATAGCACTACAGATAAGATTAAAATTTCAACAGCCAATCCACATACAAAAGAACCTCCTCAGGAAACAGGAAACCTTCTCAGGAAATAATCCATATACAAAAGAACCTCCTCAGGAAAGCTCCTGCATTAGCATGTTCATAGCCTGGTACTCCTATAAGATAATGACTCAGTCCTACCCCACCTTCTGGAGTAGATATAAATTACCTGCCTACCATTTTCTTCTCACCTTGACACAAAGAGTACTGCATCTTTCTGTGTTATACCTCTACTTCACTCCAATACCAGCTGCTGGGGAACACAGGCAGGATGATGCTGTTTCAGTCTTCCTGTTTGTGGGCTTCCTAGAGGAAGGTGGTTGGCTGCTGTGTGAACAGAATATTGGACTAGATGTCCTTTGATCCGGCATGGCTCTTCTTATGTTCTTATTTAAGTTTCCCTGGGTCCCTTTCATGTCAGAGAAACAACATAGGGGAAAGGCTGAACTTACAACACAGATGTGATAAAAGTCCTTGTGGTAACCATGAGGAGTCTGCAACATGTGCATCTGGACCAAGAAATTTGCACAGGTTCATATGGGTAGGGGTGATACTCTTAGTAGGCATGTAGTATAGCTCAATACCAGTACTTTACATTGGACTTAGAAGTCAGTGAGTAACTAGTGGAAGTACCCAAAGCACTGGTCAAGCTGCACTACAGTTGGCAACTGTGATGACCTCTTATTTGGGGAGGTCTAGTTTTACTTTAAAATGTTCTTTCAGTTTTACTCTGTAGGGTATTCTGGCTGCCACCAGGGAAATCTAGGTTTTCCCAAACCTTTTCCTATAATATTTCCCACAGGGTAGGTGTACCATGGGTCTTAGGCATTCATGAAGGTCTATGTGGTCTGAGGAAGGATTATTTACTGAGCTGGTATACTTGAAGGAATTAGGATTTATTTAAAGAAAACATAAATACGAGGGTAAACAATGTAAACAGTACTGGGAAGGAGTTGAACAAATGCTTGGTGTCTCTCACAAGCTTCTCCTTTACTGACAGGGAGGTTAAAGCAACTTTGTAACACTTTTCACTGTACTCTTCTTAGACTCTCAGCTTTCAATTGTAACTCTTATAACACAGAACTTAACCGTCTGCTTAACACAGGGACTTTTACTCTTATATTTCACACAGGAACTTCTCACACAGAGACCTCAGGACAAAACTCATATCAACTGCTTTTACACAGCACATTCTGCTCTGACCAACTGTTTTACTCAACTGTCATACCTAACAGACACACCCGATAGACATTCCAATCATCCACACAGCATCCATTCCAAAAACCCTCCTCCTCTCTGTCACTCACCAATCATATCCCTTGCTTGTCCAGCACTCTAGATTCCTCACACAGCTATGCCAACCAAACTTTTAAACACACACACACACAGTAAAACATGGAATCGTTACAGCAACCTTATCAGCTTCAGCTGTCCAAGTTTTCAGGAATAGCCCCCCTCCCCAATCAAATGGAAATGCCAGGGACTGAACCTCCAGTGCAAAACATGTAACTCTTTGTTGAGCTGTTGCTGTTCTCCAGCTGCTTGTGATAGACTTAAGAAAATGTGAAAATTACATTTAAAATGTTACTTTTGCTGGATGAATATAAATTAAACATGAAGCACTGGTTTGAAATTATTAAAATTTGGTGTTTATCAAAGCTTTTTAATGGATTGTTTTAATCCTAGAGGACTGGCGAATGTTTTGAAACACTCACTGGCAGTCTTTAAGCAGCGTTTGGTCAAACCCTTGTCAGGGATGCTCTAGGCCAGGGGTGGCCAAACTGCAGCTCGGGAGCAACATGTGGCTCTTTCACACATATTGTGTGGCTCCCAGAAGGGCAGCTGGGGAAGCGAAGGGGAGGCATGCCTTCCCAATCTGTCTTCCCTTCCCTAGCGAGCGTTCACCTCCCTGGGTAGGCTTGAGGTTGGGGGAAGCAGAGAAAGAAAGCAACTTTAACTTTAAATGTGTTCTCAAAGCCATGGCTGGCTTGGGGAAGGCATTTGTCTCTTTAAATCCCTTCTCCAAACCAGGCCAGCTGATGTAGGGGCAAGGGGGGCTTAGAGAATGCATTGCTTTCTTTCCACCTCTCCTTCCCCCATCTATTTTATTGTGTAGTGGGTTGCCCGCGTGGCTAGGCTTACTCAGCTCCCATAACATGGTGCACGCTTGACTCTTACACAACTAAGACAAAGACAAATGGCCAGCAGGCCAACTATATACATATCCAGGGGACACCCCTGGATCCCATTGGGAGGTTTGAGTTTCCCTCCTCCTTTCCCTTGGCTCCTATTGGAGAGACCAAGAGCCTGGTTTCCATTGTCCACCCAGGGTCAAGCCCTGGGTCGTTGCTGGCCCCTTGTGGCGGCCAGCATACACAACATATTTGCTTTCTTTGTTTCTCTTTCTCTCTTTCATGCCACCTCTCTCTCTCTCTTTCTCTCTCTCTCTTAGAAAAATAAATATCATTATGTGTTAGTTTCTTTCTGTTTGTAGTCATTGTCTTTCTTTTCTTTTACTCTGAAAACTTAGAAAATCTTTTTTTAAAAAAGCAAACAAATAAATATCACTGGATAAATAAATATCAGTATCAGTATCAATTTTACCCCTTTTGTTTTGTTGTTTATTTTTGGCAGTCTCATTTAATGTTAATAAAGAGCAAATTTGCATATTTTCCAATAAAAACAGGTGTGTAATATTTGTTCATGTCTTGTGGCTCTCAAACATCTGATGTTTATTCTACTTGGCTCTCACGTTAAGCAAGTTTGGCCATCCCTGCTCTAGGCTGATCCTGCATTGAGCAGGAGATTGAACTAGATGGCCTGTATGGCCCCTTCCAATTCTGTGATTCTGTGACTTCAGGAAACATTAAATCTGAAGAAATTATAATAGCTTGTCTCTATTTATTTGTTTAGTGTGGACACAGACTATTTCACAAGCTCAGATGTACTTGCCAGGGATGTTGTGCTTGAACTGAAGTTGATCATATTCTATTTACAGGCAGGTACAATAAGAGCAGGTTGCTGTGAATATCTCTTTTTCAATCGTGCTGGCCATTGAAAAGAACTGATTGATAGTGAAATTAAATTGGGTAGTACCAAAGTTTGTACTTTCACAAACAATCCACCAGAGGGCAACATATGCTAGGCTTATGATTTAAAGCATTTTGACGTAAATCTGCAAGTGTCCTTTTATTCTGTAGATGTGGATGAAGTTCAATGATTTTGTATTTAGCATACTCCTGTATTAATTGGTATTGTTATCAGTCCTTAACACATTGATAGAAACCCTTTCTGTTTTATTAGGTTGTGAACATGGGCACTGGTGTGTATATGTAATTAATTACAATTAAATTTTAATGTGTGCTTCAGTTAATCACTTGGACTGCCTTATTACCAATATTCTTGTCTAGAAAATGATTTGCCAGTTGAAAAGGATGGTTAAAATGACTATAATACAGTTTTACATTAAGGGTCTGTGAAGTCACACTAGAGAATGGCATTCTTGTCAGCTCCCTTGAAAATTAATTGAAAATATTAACCAAATGTTTCAGAAATAATCACTTTGCACTTAATGGAGTATTTTAAAAAATATTTAACAGCTTTTATCAGGACTGCGAAATTCCATTCCTCAGATGCCTTGTCAGCCTTCCACATGACAAGACTTAAATTTGTACATAGTTCTATTGCAATCAGTTAAACTACTCATGGAGTAAACTCCACTTCTCATCTTGAGTAATTGTGGCACAGTGAGCCCCCAGAATAGTTAGAAATAGGTTGGAAATGATTAATCTGATTAATGGTTCCTCAAAAATCTTTATTTTAACTTGCTGCCAAGAAGAACAAATGGGAAACTGATACATGCATTCCAGTAGAATGCACATATAAAGTGAACATTTGAAAACACATTTTCCATACACCATAATTTAGGTGTCAAATCTGCTTATGGTGTTGCCTCCAAAATATATCAAGAGCTGGATGGTTACACCTAGCTTTAGTGAAATTTTACCACTGGATCCATCAATATAAAACTAAAAGAAGAAGGGAAATTTTGGTTGAATCGCTCCTTACACTTCCAATTCACTCCTCATGCTGTTTCCAGCAGTCCCTATTTGGGGGAGCTTTTTGGGCTTCGGTGAGAGGGAAAAGCTGAGGAAATCCCATTTACTCCACTGAATCCAACCCTTTTCTATAATCATGAAGCCTCAATGTGGGACAAGCAAGGAAGACACTACCAATGCCATCCTAAGCGGAGTAATACTCTTCTAAGTTCTTTGAAGTCCAGAATTTCAGAAGGATGTAACCTTAAAGAAGTATATGTGCATATACTCATATAAATATGCATACAACCCGAAAACAGAATGCTGCAGCCTGGCTACTGTCAGGGGCTAGTTGTTGGGAACATTTTAAACAACTACACAGATTGCCAGTCGGTTCCCAAGTTCAATTCAAGGTGCTGGTGTTTCCCTTTAAAGCCCTTGGGGCTTACCTATCTGAAGGACCATATCTTCCTTTATGTGACTGCACTCTTACTATGCTGCTCAACAGATCAATTCTTATCAAACAATTATCCTTTCTTAGAGTGGTGGCTCAAGTGGTTAAGACGCTGAACTGCAGGCTGTGGAAGGTCGGTAGTTCAGCAGTTCGAGACCCAGGTGCCGCGTGACGGAGTGAGCTCCCGTCTCTAGTTCTAGCTCCTGCCAACCTAGCAGTTCGAAAGCAAGAAATTGCAAGTAGATAAATAGGTACCACTTCGGTGGGAAGGTAACAGCGTTCCGTGCGCCTTGAACCTTTAAAGCTCTCCACAATCTGGGATCAAATATTTGAAGGACCATCTCTAGCCATATGTTCCTGTGCACCAACTACAGTCATTAGGCAGCCATTTATTGGCTATCCTAACACTTAGGGTGGCTCATCATGCATCAACCAGAGCCTGGGCCTTTTCCGTCATGGCTCAGGTTCTATGGAATGGGCTTGTTTGCTAAAGTGTTTGAGGGGGGTGAATTTGAGGTTTGCTATTTTATTCTGGATTTAACTGAATTTTCTGTAACTATTATTGTAAACTGCCTTGAACCACAAGGAATGGTGGGATAGAAATGTTTCTAACAAACAAAATAAATAAATACATTTTAGCAACAGAAATGGCAAAATCAGTGGCTTTATGATATCCCCCAGGAATATATTTGACGTTGGGAAAATCTGGTTGATTTTATCAAGGAATATTTTAGCAGTGAAGTGATATCAGAATTTGACTTTAGACAATTAGGAAGTTTTTATTGATATTATCCCACCCTTCCATTCAAAAAAGATACACGAGATGACTCACAATGAAATTTAAAATATCACACGAGAGAAACACATAAGTGCAAAACAGTAAAACACACACACATACCTTTTTGCAAAAGAAGAAGAAGCTACAATAGCTATCTTTCCAATGCCTTCATGTTTCACCAGTAAGCAAATAGTTGTTACCACATGTTTTTGGGAAGACAAGTGAATAAAGTTTCTAATTTGGTCATTATTTCCTCCTATAATAGTCTAATTATAGACAAGAATTTTCCTTCTTACATTCCTCACTTCAAGGAACTGCTAGCTTGAGTTTTACTCTAATTTAAGGCCTGGCACCCAATCAGGTTAATGATATATGCAATGATATATGTGGTACAGGGATCTAGGCTCCTTGCAGCAGGTTTGAAAGAATTACTAATAATACAATTAAATCTAAGCAGGGGTCTTGTTGTAGAAAAAGAGCTGCCGGAGCTCATTAGCATAACTCATTAGCATAACTTATTTGCATATGCCATGCCCCCTGACATCACCGGAAGTGACAGAAGGCCACACCCCCTGACATCACCGGAAGTGTGTCAGAAGGCCCGGCTACTTACCCTCCTGCTTCATCCTCTTTCCCAAACAGAATGAGGATCGAAGCAGAGGGCGGGGTAAAGAAGGGGGCAGGGCTTCACCACATGACCGCCCCGCCCCCTAGAGGTTCTCTTCCGGAGCTCCGTACCTGAGAGCTCCCCCCCGACTAGAGCCCTGAATCTAAGATTATTATATTGAGGGGAATAATGAGCACACTTGAGCAGTTACAATATCATCATGCCTAAAGTAATAATAATATTTTATGCTAGGATGCCAGTATTAAAATAAAACTTTCCAAATTCATATGCATATGTGTAACACCCAAGAAGAGGAAGCAATAACCCAAAAGCAATAGAGTAAGAAAACTGATTAGGCAGCCAGTAATCCAAAAACAGGTGGTAAAATTCACTTAATGTTGTTATAGTGGTAGTCTTGCATTAATAGTTTGGAGCAGATCAGAACCCTACTCTGCCAGGACCTAAGGAAGCAACCATAGAGTAATCCAAGTAGAGCTCGAGGTGAGGTAAAGCTGGTAATATATGCTCCAGAAGAGTGTTTCTCAAAGAGATGATATTACTAGAAACACAATCTTTGTGTAAGATTATGGCTTCATTTATAGGGCTTGGGACTTGAATGAAAAGCAGAAAAAAATTGTTTCTTCCAGGCTTGGAAATAGGGAAGGAGAATCCAGGTGAGGCTCTACTCTCTAAGGTACCAGAAGTTTTGAAATTATAAGTTGCCAGTCCAAGTTTAGAACTGCTCAGCTGTGTCTGCTGTCACAAGGCATTTTTCATCATAGCTTTGAGAGGGAGATGCATTTGGTTACTGCCGATGATCCACTGAGAGAGCTGCAATCTTATGACATTCTTTTTTTACAAATAAAGTACTGGCTTATACATTTAATGTTGGCATTATTGCTAATCATCATTCAACTGTAATTTATTGTTTGGTGTCTTGCATAATCTTCCATCTTGGCTAATACTTCAGGCGGGAAGCAAAGGCTTTTAATTTTAAGGAATTCAAAGGGGAAACTTTCTCTAGCAGTATTTATTTTTTTAAACAGCAAAAAAGAATTCAGTGGACTGTTTTATTGGGTGACATGAAGGCCAAAGTTGGCATTACTATATTGCTATTACTTTATTGCTATTTACCTAGATTCCCTACCCAGTCAAACGGGGAGCGTTATCTCTGAGGAGTACAGAGATCCCTAGTCTGGTGTGATTAGGAACTGCCAGGTCCCAGTCACACCAGCGAGATAATCCGGGGGCAAAGCGAGGCTTTTTGCTCCGGAGTGAATTGAAGTGTAGTATCGTGATCAGATGTTTTCCCCAGTCAGTTAAACACCAACCTATCCATGAGTTGGCCGCAATGGTTCATTGACCTTATTGCAGTTTTTCAAAAAAAATTAAAAGTGGGACCCAGTGCTAAACTCGCTGAACTATGACCTAGTTACAAAGAAATTCCATGCTACCCCTCTCCTTTCCAACATAAAACACAGTATTCTCACTTCATCTCTCAGTTAACCCTGTTCTTCCTCCTTTTTCCTAGCATTGTGATCTACCTAGAGATGTAAAATTTCCAGAAATTTTTAAGCTCGGAAAAAAACCCAGTTTTTTTTCCGGGAAAAAATGGAAATTTTCAGAAAAATTGAAAAAAATGCTGCATTTGCACTTCTTTTTTCTTTTCCAGATTGAAAGTCATTCTATTACTTTAGAAACATAAAATATGACTATGGACATTTTTACTTGGCATGAAATTATCACAACCAGAGGTCATTTCGGGGGGATCGCGGGGGATCGCAGTTCCCCCGGGTGAGGTACGGGGGGCGGGGCACATGACAAAGCCCCGCCCCCTGCTTCTGGTCGCCCCGCTTCCGGCCCTCATTCAGCCAGGAGGAGGCAGGAGAAGAGGGAGGGTAAGTTGCTTCCTCCCTGCCTCTCCCCACCCCTGCCTGCCTGGGGCCAGGGAGGGCCTTCGCGGGACTTCCTTGCACTCCCGCCGGCCTTGCAGGTCCACCGCCGGAC